>NW_017670803.1:279715-340362 GCF_001879085.1 Nicotiana attenuata
AGTTTGTATTGCCACTGTTGCAGGAAGGTTTATTCCGTTTTATCCTGGGAGGATTTAATCCATTAATTTGGCAACGTGTGAGGGGGTTAAAATTCCTTAAGGACACACAAGAAAATTGTGGACTCGGAATATTTCTTAAACTCTTCTGTTTTTCCAGTCTCTTTTATTTTTCTAACAGTTTTTCCTGATTTTTGGTTTAACACAGTAATGCTTAAAAGCTTAAGGAATTCTAATACTAACGTTTCTGTGTTGAAACATATATTAAACTGTTATTCATATTTTGTATACTGTTTTGGAGACTAAAGCCTTGTTCTTTCTACTCCAATAATTCTTTCTATCCGGTTTAAAGTACATAAAAACTTTGCTGGAATAATAAACGTACAGGTTTGAAGTATATAAAAATTTCACCATTGTTACGTGTTGTATGTTTGGTTTGATATTCAGTTTGAAGATATCAAAACTTCACTGATTTAACAAAGTTCTGTATTGTTTTCAACTTTACAGAAATATGACGAATGAAAACCAAACTAATGGAAGTGTTGCGGGAATGGGTGCTACTGTTACGAGTGCTGCTGCCTCGTCAAGCCGTTCTACTCCTGCTCATGCTATGGCACCGGCAGAAAAACCCGGAAAGTTTTCCGATTTTGACTTCAAACGCTGGCAAATGAAGATGCTCTTCTATCTTACTACGTTGAGTTTGCAACGTTTCATCAAGGAGGATCCTCCGGTCATGGCTGAAAGTACTCCGGATGATGAACGACTTGTTGTAACTGAAGCATGGAAACATTCTGATTTCCTGTGCAAAAATTACATTTTGATTTGTTTGGAAGATGGCTTGTACAATGTCTATAGTGTCATGGAAACTTCAAAAGCGTTATGGAATGCGCTTGAGAAGAAGTACAAGACTGAGGATGTCGGACTTAAGAAGTTCGTGGCTGCAAGGTTCTTGGATTTCAAGATGATTGACACTAGGTCGGTCATAACTCAAGTCCAAGAACTACAAGTCATTGTACATGACCTCCTTGCTGAAGGTATGGTCATAAATGAGGCCTTTCAAGTCGCTGCTTTCATTGAGAAGTTACCTCCGCTGTGGAAGGATTTTAAGAACTATCTTAAACACAAACGGAGGGAAATGACACCTGAAGACTTGATTGTGCGTTTGAGGATAGAAGAAGACAACAAAAATGCTGAAAAGAAGTCAAGTGGACACTCGACAATAAATGGGGCAAACATTGTTGAGGAGGCACCACAAAATAAGAAGAGGAAAAAAGCTTCTGGACCAAAGAATTACCCAAGCAAGAAGAAGTTCAAGGGTAATTGCCACAACTGTGGAAAAAATGGACATAAGGCAGTGGATTGTCGTGCACCAAAGAATGATAAGAAGAAGAAGAATCAAGCTAACATAGTTGAAAAAGCTGAAGAAATGGAGGACTTGTGTGCCATGTTCATGGGAAATTCGTCTACAGCCAAAATTGATGGAGTTGGCAAGATTGCGTTGAAGATGACGTCGGGAAAAATAGTGACTCTAAACCAAGTCCTCCATGTTCCAGAAATTCGCAAGAATCTTGTGTCTACCTCACTTCTTGTCAAGAATGGATTCAAATGTATTTTTGTTTCTAATAGTGTTGTACTAAGTAAGAACGATTTGTATGTAGGAAAAGGTTACCTAAATGAGGGCCTTTTTAAGCTAAATGTAATAGCAGTTCCTATCGATAAAGTGAATGCTTCTTCTTACTTGCTTGAGTCAAACACTTTATGGCGTTCGCGTTTAGGTCACGTAAACTTCAAAACATTGCGAAAGATGATAAATCTAGAAGTATTGCCAAAATTTGATTGCATTAATTCTAAATGTCAAATATGTGTGGAATCAAAGTATGCTAAGCATCCTTATAAGTCCGTTGAAAGGAATTCAAGTCCTTTAGACTTAATTCACACAGATATTTGCGACATGAAGTCAACACCATCTCGCGGTGGGAAAAAGTATTTTATTACTTTTATTGACGATAGCACGAGATACTGCTATGTTTATTTACTTAATAGTAAAGATGAGGCAATTGATGCTTTCAAGCAATACAAGAGTGAAGTTGAAACGCAACTAAACAAAAAGATCAAAATGATAAGAAGTGATAGGGGTGGCGAATATGAATCTCCTTTTGAAGAAATATGTTTGGAAAATGGCATTATTCACCAAACAACTGCCCCTTACTCTCTACAATCTAATGGAATTGCGGAGAGGAAGAATCGAACGTTGAAGAAGATGATGAATGCATTGCTAATAAGTTCTGGCTTACCACAAAACTTGTGGGGGGAAGCTATACTTACAGCTAACCGAATAATCAACCGTGTACCTCATAGTAAAACACAGTCCATTCCTTATGAAAAGTGGAAAGGAAGGAAGCCCAACTTGAAATACTTCAAAGTGTGGGGGTGTTTAGCTAAGGTACAAGTTCCTAAACCTAAAAGGGTTAAGATAGGTCCAAAAACGGTTGATTGTGTGTTTATTGGATATGTAACCAATAGCAAGGCATATCGTTTTCTGGTTCATAAATCAGAAAATCCTGAGATTCACATTAATACGATAATAGAATCAGATAATGCTGAATTCTTTGAAACTATTTTTCCATATAAAAAGGAAAGTGAAGTGATCTGCCAAAAGTCAAAACGACTTCGGGAGGAAATAATAGATGATATGCCTAATGAAGAAAATCCGAGAAGAAGTAAACGTCAAAGGACATCTACTTCATTCTGTCCAGATTTTCTGACTTTTCAGTTAGAAAATTAGCCTCGTACCTTCAAGGAAGCAATGTCTTCCTCAGAGGCACAATATTGGAAAGAAGCTGTCAATAGTGAAATAGAATCCATATTGAGCAACCATACTTGGGAATTGGTTGATCTTTCTCCAGGTAACAAAACGTTGGGTTCTAAATGGATTTTCAAGAAGAAAATGAAAGACGATGGTACTATTGACAAATACAAGGCAAGACTTGTTGTCAAAGGATTTAGACAGCGAGAAGGTCTTGACTATTTTGACACATACTCGCCGGTAACAAGAATTACATCCATTCGGATGCTAATAGCGTTAGCCGCCTTGTATGGTCTTCAAATCCATCAAATGGATGTAAAAACAGCCTTCTTAAATGGTGATCTTGAGGAAGAAATTTACATGAACCAACCTGAAGGGTTTGTGGTTCCGGGAAAAGAAAAGAAGGTGTGTAGACTTGTTAAGTCTCTTTATGGACTAAAACAAGCACCCAAACAATGGCATGCGAAATTTGACCAAACAATGTTGTCAAATGGTTTTAAGATTAATGAATGTGATAAATGTGTTTACATTAAGAACGTTCCAAATCATATAGTCATTGTTTGCTTATATGTTGATGATATGCTAATAATGAGCAAAGACATTGCCGACATTCAAGCTACTAAGCGCATGCTTGCTAGTAAGTTTGATATGAAAGACTTAGGAGTTGCCGATGTAATTCTAGGAATTAAAATCCAGAGGACTCCTCAAGGTCTAGCTTTGTCTCAATCGCATTACGTGAAAATGGTACTTGAAAAATTCAAACACTTGGAATTTAGAAGTGCAAGAACTCCAATTGACTTAAATCATCATCTCATAAAGAATAAAGGTAAAAGTACGTCTCAATTGGAGTATGCTCGTGTGTTGGGAAGCTTAATGTACATCATGAACGGTACACGACCTGATATAGCTTGTGCGATAAGTAAACTTAGTCGATTCACAAGTAATCCCAACAAACATCACTGGGTAGCAATGAAACGAGTTCTGGGATATTTGGAATATACCCAAGACTACGCTTTTCACTACAATAAATATCCTGCGGTTATCGAAGGATATAGTGATGCTAATTGGATAACCGGCTCATCAGAAACAAAGTCCACAAGTGGATATGTTTTTACTGTTGGTGGAGGAGCAGTATCTTGGAAGTCTTCCAAACAAACGTGGATTGCTCGCTCTACAATGGAATCAGAGTTTATAGCTTTGGATAAAGCCGGTGAAGAAGCTGAATGGCTTCGGAATTTTTTAGAAGACATTCCGTTCTGGCCAAAACCTTTGGCTCCTATTTGCATACATTGTGATAGTGAGGCTGCAATAGGACGGGGAAGGAGCGTTATGTATAACGGAAAGTCTCGTCATATACGACGAAGACATAACACCGTTAGACAACTACTTTCTAGTGGAATTATCACTATTGATTATGTAAGATCAAAGGATAATGTGGCGGATCAGCTTATAAAAGGCTTAACTAGAGAGGGAGTTGAGAAATCATCTAAGGGAATGGGACTATGGCCGAGGACAAGTCAACATGGCGGTAACTCTACCTAGAATTTTGGATGTTCCGAGATCTAGGTTCAAGGAGCTCAAACAAAGTTGTGATTGACCAGTTCAACATTGTCAAAATAAAATCTTTGGTCCATTCTCGTGATGAAGACAATGTTCAGTAACAAGGATAGAACTTTACACGTTCTTTAATGATTACCTAAGTTTGATGAGGTATTTATCAAATAGTGTCAATCTAAAGGATTACACGTTTAGGAATCACCTATGTAAGTGTAAAGTGGAAGCCGCTTCAATGAGAATTTTGTAAGGCCAATTCTCTACGCACTTATGAAACCAGGCGGTGTTCATGGCTAAAACGAACACAACAATGAGAACCAAAAGACGGTTAAGGGTTGGTTGTGTGACATATGGTTGTCTAGGTATACACTAAAGTTCGACGATTCAAAGATATCAAATCTACCGATTGACCGAGTATATCCGACATGTGTTCACTACAGAAAGTTCAAAGGGAAACCTACTTATCCAGATGCAATTAATCCTTACTTGCAAAATCACATAGCTTTCATCTATGATCTTTCTTGATACAGCCATTCCCATTCATGTGGGGGATTGTTGGACTTTAAGCCATTGGGCTTTAAAGTAGAAGAAGTGTGAATTGGAAATGGAGGAAAATAAAATGGAGGGAAATTGAAAATTTGAAGAAGTGAATGCTGCAGGTTCAGAGGGCCTCTCTGGCCGCGGTTCTGCCGCGACCGCGGTAGAACCGCGGCAGGCAGCGTATTCTTCTGAAAAGGCACCTTTTCCAGACACCTCTTCTGATAATTGCCTATAAATTCTGAGGCAAGGCTCCATTTTCTAAACACGAAAAACACTCCAGAACTTCTTTCTTTCTGAATATACTGCATCCTAATTCGCAGTCTCTCTCTCTCAAATTCGTAAGTGTGATTTTGTTCCGTTCTTTGAGTTCGTTGGTATCCTACAGTTTGTATTGCCACTGTTGCAGGAAGGTTTATTCCGTTTTATCCTGGGAGGATTTAATCCATTACCTTGGCAACGTGTGAGGGGGTTAAAATTCCTTAAGGACACACAAGAAAATTGTAGACTCGGAATATTTCTTAAACTCTTCTGTTTTTCCAGTTCCTTTTATTTTTCTAACAGTTTTTCCTGATTTTTGGTTTAACACAGTAATGCTTACAGTATAGTATTATAGTAAAAACTGTATGGATAAAATAGAACATAGTGCAACAACCAGAGGCGGAGCTAGAATTTAAAGCTTGTGGGTTCGAGATTCTAATTCGTTAATGTTACTGGGTTCTAAATTAACAATTTATACATATTCAATGGAGTTTTAAGACAAATACATGATTTGGACCAAAGTTACTGGGTTCGGCCGAACCCACAAGCTCTATGCTAGCTCCGCCCCTGGCAACAACAACAACCTAGTATAATTCCACTAGTGGGGTCTGGGGAGGGTAATGCGTATGCAGACCTTATCCCTACCCTGGGGGTAGAGAGGTTGTTTCTGATAGACCCTCGGGATCCATCCCTCCAAAGGTGACTCGAACACAACCTCTTGGTTGGAAATGGAGGGTGCTCATCACCAGAGCAACCCACTCTTGTCAAAATAGAACATAGTGCAAAAATTTAAATGAATGGAAGTCACATAGTGTTCCATTCCCGTTTGAGATCCAAAAAATCTTCTATATCTACATGTTGAATGATATAGAAGATTTTTTGGATCTCAAAGGGGTGAGAGCACTCTGTGACTTTAATTAATTTTGAAGTGAAGGGTATTCATAAAAAAGATATACTATGTATATAAACAATTATACTGTTTATATAAGTCAAAAATTTTTTTTATACATGCATATTAATTCTTGAACATAGGTTACGTTCTTACTTCACCACCACAATGCAGGAGTGATGTCTGCTCCTCATTGCTTATGGATATTCCCCACTTATGTTTTCTTGTCACAAAATAAATTTTTGCATCAACTAGGAAAAATATCATTTTACGGTGCAAGAGGGAGTTGTTGATCAAAAAAGTATCTTCAAAGAGGATGATAGAGCAAAGGGAAGGGATTTTATTGAAGGTTCATTAAGAACTTCCCCTAGATCTCATTATGACCCATCTCTAATTTTCTTTTTTTTTAAGATATGTTAAGTTTGAATTACTGATGAGTATTTCAAACTATCAAAATATCACTAGCTATATCACTACTAGAATTCCGGAAAAAAAAAGCGACCAAAGTTGGTCGCTTACAAGTCACAAAGCGACAAAAAAGCGTCCAAACTAGCTTGATCGCTATTTTGCTGGTCCTTTTACCTTAGAGACCAAATATTCCGGTAAACAATATACCGACCAACTTTGGTCGCTTTAATATTTTAATAATATAAATTTAGCGACCAAAGTTGGTCTCTATATTTAAATTACGTTGTTATTTTATTTATTAATATTCAAAATATAGCGACTAACTTTGGTCTGTGAACCAAATATTATATTTTAAAATTTGAAAAATAGCGAACAAAGTTGGTCGCTTTTTTTTTTTTATAATTTTTTTTAAACATAAGCGACCAAAATTGGTCACTAACTTCAAGAATTTAATTTTTTTTTTAAACATAAGCGACCAAAATTGGTCGCTAATTTCCAGAAATTTTTTTTATAGAATAGCGACCAAAGTTGGTCGCTTTTTAGGAAATCTGAGTTAATTAGCGACCAACCATGGTCGCTACTGCCCAGAAAATATTTTTTTTAAATAGAAAAGCGACCAAAGTTGGTCGCTTTTCGGGGTATAATTTTGGCAGAAACTGCATGTTTTGGCAGCTACACCACCTGCCAGCATACCAAATTCCTAAATAACAATATAATTCAATTCATAAACTACAATTTCAATACCAAAATCTCCACAACAACCCAACAACAACAACAACAACAACAATACCACAACAACAACAACAACAACACAACAACAACAACAACAACAACAACACAATAACAACAACAACACAATTCAAAAAACACATTAAAACCAACAAATTAAAGTTCAATAGAACTAACAAATTAAACTAACAATAGTAAGTTAACGCTTATTACACCTAGTTCAAAACCGGTTCTATTTGTCTAGTTCAAAGTATATAAAAGTTAAGGAGTGTTTTGTACAACATCATTATCATCACTGTCTGATGAACTTTCATCACCAAGACGGTATGCAGAAGGGTGTACTTGTCGAGGACGGGAAGAACGATCACGGGGAGGATGGGAGGAACGAGCACGGGGAGAACGGAAGGAACGCTCACGTTCAAGTCGAGCCTCTGGCGATGACTCATGAGACCGGGGAATCGAAAAATATCCAGAAGCTAGGAGAGATTTGAGCTGCTCTTACATGCCCTGGTACTGAGCTTGCATGCCAATGTACTGAGCATCTCTAAGCTTTTCTCTTTCCTTGGCCGCTTCTAGTTCGGATGTGAGCTTTGTCACAGTCTCCCGCATAGCGGAGAGGCTCTCCCCATCAAGTTTCTCACCTTGCGAGGAAGTCCCTATTCCTTGCATTCCACATTTATAGCGTTAGAATTTCTTAGTAGGAAGCCCGTATACCTTCCCCCATTTTGGACCACCAGCAGCCTCCGTCCACATTCTTTCAGCATCCTACAAGTATTTCGCTCTAGCTCTCTAGTTCTCTTAGCTATCGTTACATTTTTTGACTGCGAAGGTTGGATTGGCTCGCCCGACTCATTACGTAGCTGACTGCGTATGAATTCCTCCACGTCAGCTGTGAAGCGACCCTATAAAAAAAATTACATTGAATTAGTATTTCAAAATTTATATAAAAGTAAATCAAAATACTTAATGAAAAGTGAAAACTTACATGTACAGTCGAGGCTCGGCCCTCGACCCACCTTTCTTGATCCGTCTCTTTCTTCGTCTTTACAATATGAGTCTCCTTGAATAGCTCATCTTGGTTCATCGGACTCCCCAACTTCTTTTCCTGAAAACTCATAAATTTTAGTTAATAAACAGAATAGATATACTTTGAAAATTAAAATAAATTAAGCAATTACGTACCAATCTTCTTTTTATTGTCCCTAGACTGATCGCACCTCCAGTGTGCAAGGAGCCTCCCTTCTCAGATGCGCGAGCTTTCTTTCCTTTTTCGCTCTTTTCTAAGAACTTTGCGGTAAGCCATTACCTTTGCAAATCCTCCCATAAATTCTGAAGCAACCAGTCAGGCTTCTCGTTCAACTTTCTAGCTTTGGAGAAACTATGCGACAACCGCTTGCGAGCTTTGTGATGAAAATTTGCAGCCACTTCCGCGCTATAGCGGTGTTCCCATACACACTTGCTCTGTATTTCAAAAGTTACATATTATATGAAAATATCATAAATATAAATAATTATACTGCTTAAAAGAACATTTATACCTTAAATTGATTAAAAATTTGCTCCTTCAGTGAGAATGGGAATTCACTCCAAGTCGCATAAGGGCCATCATAAAGTTTTCTGGTGGCTTTGGTGATTATCCTCGTAGTAATATTACTTGGGATGAACCTCAATTTAATAAAAAAAAATACATTAATATCTTAGTACAAATTGTACAAAACAATAAACGTAAAAATAACAAATAACTCTTACCCATCACCCTCAGGGACTATGATGATCCTGCCATATTGATCATAATGCACCTCCTCGTCATCATCAGCATCATCGTCCGAAGCATGTATATCAGAGGCATGTGTGGAAGGTGTAGGGGGTCAGAGCTAGTATCCCGCAGGCGAAGGCCTGAAATAGATGGAGTCGCTAATGAAGATGGCTGCGATCCCTAGCTGGATGGGCCGCAAGTAGCTGTGATACTGATTGCTGTGACCCAAGTGGCTGTGACACTGATGGCTGTGATCCATGTGGATGTGACATGGATCGATGCGATCCATGCGATGCAGATGGCTGTGATCCATGTGGTCGTGAGGCAGCTAGACTGTATGCCGGACGTATAGTCCTATGGCCCTGTGACGAAAGACCTGGTGTCTGCACGAAGATGTAGGGCTCGTGATGCTGTGGCAGCGAAGAATAGCCCTGGGTGGAGGCAAAGACATAAGCCAAGTGCCATGCATGAAGAACTTGTGGGAAGGGAAGAAAGTAGTTAGTGAGTTGATGAATAAAACATGAGGCGACGAGGGTGTTAATTATAGCTAGAAGTAGGAGATCATGGGCTGTGCCTCAACTTTGTAACACTCTTATTTTTTACTTCCGATGCATAATTCAGTTCTTAATTAGCTCCAAAGTACTAATTTTCTTTACATCTTCAGTTTTCAAGTTTTGTCATGTGCTTTAAGAAAAGAGGCGATATGATTGAACTACTAAAACTTAATAATAATAATAATAATAATAATAATAATAATAATAATAATAATAATAATAAACATGATATCATTGGCGTACATAACTGATAACAAATAAAATAATTGGTATAACATCGTTTATGTAACATCCCGTAAATTATAATCGGTTGTGGATACATTAAATGAGTATTAACATGATGGTAATCGATTGGTTATGATAATAAGTGTACTAGGCATATCATAAGTGATTTGGGGTCCAAGGAGAGACCTAAGTCTAAGCCAAGTTGGAAAATTACACGATAGACTAAAATTCCAAATGAGTACGCACAAGACCACACTTTGGACGAGCATATATACAGATATATAAGGCTTTAGGTGATACACAACCTATAAAATGAAAGGTCTTTGAGTCTAGTTTCTAAAGCTTCAAATCGTTCGTCATTTGGACTTTCCTACAAGAAGTTATGACCAAATTACCAAAGGCTGGCGGAGGACTGCGCGTATGCGAAGCATCCGAGGCCGCGTCCGAAAAGAGAGGCTGGCAGTGAAGTGCTGCCATAGCATCCGAGCTCCTGAGCGGAGGACTGCTCGGATGCGAAGCATCCACGTCCGCGTCCGAAATTTGGGCTTATAAACACAATTTTGGGATTTATTTTCCCCATTCTATTTGGACGACCCTTGGGGTTCTTCTTCACCCACTCAAGAGCACCAACTCCTACCCTCTTCAAAGTAAGCAATCTCCATTATCTTAGTGTGAAATTTCATAATTTCTACACTAGTATTGATGAAATCTACACATAAAATACTTAGATCTTCAAGAGATTTCTTCAAGAACTCAAAGGAGGGTTTTGCAAGATATCTTCCAAAAAGGTAATCCTACACCTTTAGACTTACATGTATGGATTTATTAAGGGAATATGAGTATGAATAAGAAATAGAACTCTTGGTATGGTGATTGGAAGTCATAAATTCCCAATTTAATTACATAACTATTGTAGAGATAGAATCGATAATTATTTAGTGGAACTTTGTTGGTTGGGTGTGGATGGATGGTCACATATGTGATGTTGGAAGTTATAAATTAGTTAATCATGATGGTGGAATAAATTGTTGATGAATGGTGGTAGTTGGATGAACTAAATATATATGGTGATGGGATGTAGAGATTTATGCCTACAAGGTGTTTGATAATATGTCTAAGTGGCTTAAGTTATGGAATTTGTTACTAATATTGGTTCCATTGGATGTTGCTATTGTAGATTGAAGGTTCTTAGTGTTGTGGATCATTGTAGTATCACTAAGGGGCGAAATTGAGGTATGTAAGGCTAACTCTATACGTTTGGGAATGTCTATGATTCTCCCTACGTCCCATTCATAGTGTCTATTACTAGTTTCCTCAGAAAGTAATTATGCCTTAGTTCCATGAATAGTA
The DNA here is from genome assembly GCF_001879085.1 of Nicotiana attenuata. Classification (NCBI taxonomy): domain Eukaryota; kingdom Viridiplantae; phylum Streptophyta; class Magnoliopsida; order Solanales; family Solanaceae; genus Nicotiana; species Nicotiana attenuata. Next base: position 290,782 of record NW_017670803.1, read on the forward strand.
GTAGAGCTTCTATTCTCTAGATGACATAGTTTCATAATCATTCGATATTCTATGAGTTTTAGTTATGACGAATCAACTTATTATGAATACATATCTCATTCTAGTCCTATTCATTATTCCAGTAATTGTAACTCGGTATGGTTCATTATTTCAGTATCATGTATTGCAGTATGATTCTTAGTTCCTGATTCTAAATTTCTGAATGTTGAACATATGTATTTGGGCCTGAGGCTGCAGTTGTGCGCATATATATATATATATATATATATATATATATATATATAGCCGCAGTTTAAAATTCAGATAAACAAGTTGTTCGTCATTCAGAAGAGGGAGTATTCATAACCTTACTTCCTATGTTTAGTTCAGTTATCAGTTATCAGTTTCAGTTACCGTATTTACAGTTCTTTCTTTCAGTTGTTTTACTTACCAGTGCAATTCAAATGTACTGACGTCCCTTTTTGCCCGGGGCCTGCATCTCACGATGCAGGTAACGATTTACAGGTTGACGATTCAGTACACTAGGATTCTCGTACCAGCTATNCTGTATTTGGGCCTGAGGCCGTAGTTTATGCTTTATGCATCATTGGGCCTGAGGTCGTAGTTATGTATACGTATACTTGGGCCCGAGGCCGTAGCTTGTGCACATATATATATATATATATATATATATATATATATATATATATATATATATATATATATATATATATATATATATAGGGCCTGAGGCCGTAGTTTATCAGATAAACAGGTTGTTCATCATCAGAAGAGGGAGTATTCATAACCTTACTTCCTATGTTAAGTTNATACCGGGGACCTTGTCCCGGTAAACAGTTAGCATTTTCAGTATTCTTTAGAGGCTTCGTAGACTATAACCCAGTCAGTCAGATATTAGCAGGCTTTTATGTGTTAGCCTTGTCGGCTACTTGTTTATACTTGTAGACCTTTCAGTATTTTCCGCATCTATGATATTTCAGTCAGACTCTTTAGTAGATTATCATATCATATATTTACCTCTACTTACAGTTATACCACATGTTGATCCAGCCATACAGTTGGTTCGCTCGATCACATGAAGTCAGGCAGCGAGTGTCGTGTTACGCCCAGGCCATGGTTCGGGGCGTGACAGTTTATTATTCATAAAATTTGTTACAACGTGCTTTGCTCCACTAGTTAAATGAAATTTTATTCAGAAGTCGGGAGTTCGATCCTGTGAAACTGCAATCTCCATTATTGCGGACCCAGAATTTTAAAAAGATGGATACCCTATGACGAAGAGTGGATCTATGATATAAATTCTACGGGTTCAACTTTTAGTTCTTACTATTGCACTAATTACTATATTTTTGGAATTATAAGTTCAAAATCATTATTTTTTAAATAGTAATTTCCTTACATCTATTTTTATACTCCATATAAAAAATATTGGGATCAACCCAATGATATCACATATATATATACTAGATACATTTGCCCGTACAAGTTGCACGGGCCCAACAATAACGGTGCATCACATTCACTATAGAGTTAGATTTATAAATTTATGGATGTCATTGTTTGAACTTTCACAATTGCAAAAAACAAAAATTATCATTACATAAATAAATAGGCTCCCGTATGCGTTTGATAACTTCCTCGTTCCGGCTTTAAGTGGATCAAAATGGCGAGCAACCCAGTCAATCAAACACTGATCCTGATTGAAATCAAAATAGGTAACCATAACCACAATATTTTATGTGTAATATATGCATAGTAGGGCATTTTTACTGCTAGTGCAAAAGAAGACACAAGTTCTACTGCTAGTGCTATTTAGTTCAACCGTACTTAAATACTATAAATTATGCAAATATATAGTATACAAAAAACATATCTGAAGTTGTTGTATCTTCAAGCACATCTCTGGCACTCTTAATTCATCATTTGCTATGAGTACCAGCTTTGTCTGAGCTTGGAAGTGCGAGCTTTTGCTCTTCCAAAACCATCAGCAGTGGGAGAAGTTTTATTGTGTATTCAAAAAAGCAATCAAAGCACCAGCAGAATACAAACTGTGCATTTGCAATAAGTGGTAGAGGAAAAATCATTTACATTGTTCGAAGAGTTGGCATGACCTTTATATACCAAACAATGGTGAAGCAAGGAAATTCAATAATTCAAATTTTGAACACCCTTTGCCAGTGGGCTATGCAAGGGTATTCAAAGTTTATTTTTAATCAATAACAAGTAATATTTTACCTTATACGTAGTATAATTTTTTGGCAGAGGGGCCAACATAGCTTCGCCCCGATACCAAACCAACCAAAAATAACAGAAATATTCAGAGGGAAAACTATGTTCATCATATACAATACATCTGACTCTGAAGCTTTTATCCAGAACGGAGAACAACATAATACGCTGTAAATTATTACGACAGCTGTAAATTAACAGACTTATATCTACATAACTTGCAAAACTTATAGTTCAAGAAAAAAACCATAAATTAATAAAAAAAGAACACCAACAAGTAATCTAAATTAAATGTGTTATAGTTAAAAGATGAATTTGCAGCAAAGGATTCATCAACTAACCAATATTTTTCAACTTTAGAAAAAAAAAAAGAAAATTCCTCCATCTAGTTCAGTTTTTCCCCCCTCTCACGGATTATCTTACAAAAGAAATAATACTGGGAACAATGAGAATGAGACTTTACCATTCTGCTGAGAAACTAAAGAGGCTTCTTTTCCTGTAGCATCTTAAAACATAGGTGGATACTTCCTGCAGTTGAAAAACATATATTAGGAGGGAAAATAAAGATATTAATTAGTGAAAACCATAGAGAATGGAGAGAACTTGATAATCAATATCTGTCATGTCCTTGTTATCAACGTAAGATGTAAAGAACAAATTAGGTGGTCAAAGGAGGTCAAGCGTGATAATGAATAGTATATTTACATAGGAAAATAGCAAAATCACTATTAGTTATTTCTAAAGATAGTTAGGGTAGCACTACAAACAATAATCTAAAGATAGTTATTTCTCCTATGAATCTTTGCAGTAGTAGCAGCAGGGCAACGTTTTTAATCTAAAGATGGTTATTTCTCCTCGTATAAGGGTATGATTTTTTTTCCTTATAATCCTTTAATTCAGATAATTCACTTAAATATGTCACTATTGGTACATTTTCAAGGTATCACTTGATATAGACAGTTGACAAATGACAGATATATCTCCTTAGCTTGATTCAAATAAGTGAACCTTGATAAAATAAATAGAGGCATTTATCAGTTTCAGCATTCAAATTCTAGGATATGTGTATTCAGCAATATAGAGCAGGTGGTTCCCTTTAATTTTTTTTTTTTAGACATGTAGTTCTATAAATTGTCATGTGTTGCCACCAATCAAAAAGGTTCTTGCTTGTCTCTTTTAAGCTAATGATAGCGCAGATCCCTAAAGTCAATGTAGTATGAGAAAGTATTTATTTTTATACGGCTTATGTAAAGATAAGATAAACCTCTTATAAGCTCTCCTAGTTTTCTTTTCTGAAGTCAATGAAGTATGAGAAAATAATTATTTTTCCATGGCTTATTAAAATAGGGTAAATATCTTATCAGCAATCCTATTTTTCTTTTCTTCAATTAGTTAGCTTGAATTGGGAAAGCTCGGCCTGATAACACTTAGCATTATGTGTGTTCTTTCTTCTATATATCTGTAAATCACCAAAATTACAGGAGTACCATTCTGTGGCTATATAGAAAAATAAGCTCTGAAAACTGAACTTCTACATAATCAACATTTATGAAAATAAGCTCTCAAATTCTACATAATCAGTACACAAAACGGATTAACAAAGACGAGACAAACATCAATGGATGAATTTTCAGCTCAAAACGCAAACACCCATTTGCAACTCACAGCAACGATTGACATAAAACCCACATTTATTAAATTTGACAAAAAGCTCAAACTTTAACCAAAAATATAAAAAGACACGCAAACAAAAATTCAGCGGATATATGAAACAGAACAAGAAAATAACACCAAATCGAAAAATAAAAAGTACCTTAGCGTAAACCACCATGAAAACCAGAAGTTTCTGTGATACCAAAATTGGTATCTAATCGACAATCGAGAGAGATTTAAGAGGAGAAAACAGAAAATGAAAAGGAGAAGCAGAAGAGAAAAAAGAAGAATACAGGAGAAGCTAGAGTTGAGAGAGGGAATTTCAAATTTTCATTGACATTCAAAAGTAGCTAATAGGAATTACAACTTGCTATTTATAATTCTCACACAACCTACTGAATTTACAAAATGCAAGTAATGGAAATGAGCTAAAACACGCTAACTGAATTTCCCGCCAAAGCTAAAATTTAAATTTTAACTAACATAACTAACATTCAAATAAGTGTACTCAGCAACTAATGTGGCATCATTGATAATATCTGAATTATGTGTATCAATACCCCCTGTTGAAAAACACCCTTGTCCTCAAGGGTGAATGTAGGAAATCTGTTCCTTAGGAGTGAATACGTCAGAAATCGACGGTTCAATTTCGCGAGCATCAGGGCATCTCGAGGTCTCCAGGCGGTCGATCCCGAGAATTCTTGACAGTTCGACTTCGAGACAGTACAAATAATGACCGGCCCCGAGGTAGTGCAAGTTACCAGTCTCGACGAACTAAGGTGGAGTTCCCAAGACACGTGCGTATGGCAGGTCAAGTCTAGTGGACTAGCCCCCAAAAGGCGAATCAAGGCATTAAATGACTGTACCATCTCCATATCTTTGTAATTAATGCTTTCCGTACTACGCTAGGATTTCCCTCATATATAAAGGGGATCCTTGTCATTTTGTAACCTCCGGTTGTTGTTCCATACTAAATATACAAGAACATTCTCTCTGCTCTTCAACACATTCTCTTGATATTATTGCTTACATTTATTATCTTCATTTATAGTTCTTCATTTATTGCTTATTATTGGCCATAAAGAGCCACCCTTGATTTTACCATAACTGTTAGTCGTGCATTAATCGCCCCCGATAGCTCCCATCCGAGCGTCAGAATCGACCTCGAGGTCCCCAAATCGACAAGCTCGAGACACCGATTGCTAACCTTTCGGTTTGGTTTTCACCTTGTTCCCAAACTCTTATCTCATTTCTAAGTCTTTCACACAGCACCAACTTCTTAACAACCGGCATAAAAATAGATCACATATTTTTAGAACCTCACATAATCAAATTTAATTGTTATTACCATTTTCACGGTAAATAGTTTGGCGCCCACCCTAGGGCTAAAAATAATAATGATTATTTTCTTGCTGGTTTAACCATGTAACACAAGTTATCTTTCACACTTTTTCTTGCCCAAAACCTTTGATTTCAGGTCAAAATGACTAACTCAGTGAACGCACGTGAAAACGTCAACCTCGAAGACTATGAAGAAAATGGTATTGATATCCCAGGCGTTGGTGTTTCACTACGAAACCCTGAGGATGCACCGGAACCGATTCCCATAGACGCGGTTTCACGTGACGCTCAACACGTCGAGACGAGCTCCCACATCGACAGGAGCATACACCAAGGCAACCAACAGGAAGCCCAGAAAACCCCAGCTCGGGAAGAATGGGAGGTTAGCCTTCATGTTATTTTTGAAATGTTGCAGGCACAACAGCTGGCTATTGCTCAGCTGCAAAGTCACCAGAAAACTCCTAGCACGGTAGCACCGGGGACGACTCCCCCAACCGAGCAGACACCAGAGAGGTCAAGCAACAACAGGTCGGCAGCCGACCCCGCCATCGTAAAAATGCTCGAGGACCTCACGAGGAGGATTGAATTGGGCGAGAAGAAGATAGAGGCCAACGACAAAAAGGTCGAGACCCATAATTCCAGGGTCGACCAGATTCCGGGAGCACCCCCGATCCTGAAAGGTGTGGATTCGAAAAAGTTCGTGCAAAAGCCGTTCCCATAGGAAGCGTCTTCGGAACCCATTCAAAAGAAATTCAGAATGCTAGACCTTCCGAAGTACAACAGAACGTTAGACCCCAACGAGCACGTCGCCGCCTACACTTGTGTGGTAGAGGGCAACGACCTAAGGGACGACGAGATCGAGTCCGTCCTGTTGAAAAAGTTTGGGGAAACGCTCTCTAAAGAGGCAATGATATGGTACCACAACCTGGCCCCAAACTTTATATATTCATTTGCCATGCTAGCGGATTCTTTCATAAAGGCGCATGTTGGTGCTATCAAGATGGCAACAAGGAAATCCGACGTCTTCAAGATCAAGCAGAGGGATAATGAGATGCTGTGAGAATTCATGTCTCGCTTTCAGATGGAAGGAATGGAACTACCACCAGTCTCCGACGACTGGGAGGTACAGGCCTTCACTCAAGGTCTGAACGAACGAAGCTCGGTGGCTTCGAAGCATCTGAAATTGAATCTGGTCGAATACCCCGCGTAACCTGGTTGGACGTTCACAACCGATACCAGTCGAGGACGACTAGATAGGAGCCTCCTCGTGCTCGGTACACCCAAGCAGGCTTCTGGAGAATGAGCCAAATCCAAACAAAGAAAGGTACCAGCCGTACACTGAAGACGGGAGAAACTCCCCAAGGCGTAACATGCCCCACAACGACCGAAGGATGGGCCGAGGACAGGATCCTCGGGGACTCATCAACAGAGCCGAATTTGATAGGCATACAAGGCCAACGGAGGCACCTCGCTTGTCGGAATACAATTTCAACGTGGACTTATCAGACGTCTTGTTTGCCATCAACAAAATCAAAGATGCTAGGTGGCCCTGGCCCGTACACAATCAGACCCCTCACAACGGAACCATAACTTAATGTGTGAATTACATAACACACACGGACATAGGATCGAAGATTGCTGACAACTCCGGGAAGAAGTGGCCCGATTACTCAGCAAAGGTCACCTCCGAGAATTCCTCAGCGACTGAGCCAAAAATCGGTTCTGGGAGAGAGAGGCGACCAAAAAGAATGAAGTAGGTGAGCTGCAACACGTCATCCATACGATCTTTTGAGGTATTGGCGCCTTGCAGGAACCCGCTGTTAGGAAAGCAGAAACATTCCTCAACAGGAAAAAGCAAACTCGAGGCCCTATCTCGGCTCCGCTACGGCGCACTGGTAAATTCTTTCCTTGTAAACACATTTCGAATAAGACATATACTTGCGAATCCAGGTAGCTCGGGGAATATTATCAGGACGGTGACGACAGAGCAGCTCGGGCTACTTAGCCAAATTATGCCCGCCTTTCGAAGTCCTGAACGAACCAAACTAGGCGAACAAAGCAGCGAAAGTGGAAACCGTCATACCAAACAGCATGGCCGACCTAGCCCAAAACACCAGCGTCTCCCCCATCAAGGGGGATAAACAAGCAACTTGGCACCTACTAAGCAAACAGTTCGGCCCAGAACAGTGAAATGGTGATAGAAAACCACATCTTCGGTTAAGCCCGATCAAACAAAGCAGAAAACCATACCGCGTCCTCATCACAAGCGACTAAAACATATCGGAGCCCGAAACATCGCCGGCATATCCCACACTGAGGTATGGCCTTCTCCCTTTGTATTTTAATATATACTCCATACTAACCTTTATGCAGGCGCCCGGCCGAGACAGTCGAAACGCCAACCCAGCTCGAAGACCTCAAGGTTTTAAAGCATCCGTTGTACTTTTTTCCTTCGACCGGGTTTTTATCCCAAAAAGGGTTTTACCGGCAAGGTTTTTAACAAGGCAACACCTACATGCTACCTAAGGGTAGACTCAACGAGTATTCAAGGCTTCTTTTGCACTCAACCTCGAATATTGGGGGGCATTCCCCCGGAAGATCACCTTCTTGGAGAAGCTAAGATATGCAGAACAGGGTCTCGATAGGAAAAAGCAATGTACCGGGCCAAATGGTCGAACGAGCCGTGCCCGCATATAATAGCCGAGCTCTCAACGACAAAGACATGTATACTTGTACCAAGTAATCAAAGAATACTTTTCATCAGAGTGTTTCATGATTCAAAATAAACTCGACATTCTAGCAAAAATGACTCCTCTGTAAAACACGCCCCGAATACTCGAGGACTAGCGTCAACAATCCAACACCTGAACGGCCTCCGGGTCAGAACTCCAAACTAATAAGCCCTCAATGAGGCAAAATCAAAATCGCAAAACATCTCTAAAACCAAAAGTGCCCCGAATACTCGGGAATTGGCGTCGAAAGCTCAAAGCCACATGACCTCCAGGTCGAAAACTCCGGAACCGTAAGCCCTCAATGAGGCAACACCAAGTCTGCAAGTAATGGCTCCCAAGCCAAGGTACCCCCGATGACTCGGGGACTGTCGCCAATCGCCACTCATTAAAATGCGAGTCCATAAGACCCCAAGCAGGCAGACTCGGTCTCATAAGACCTACTTAAGGCAACGACAATATCTGGAAGACTTGAAGCAAGGCATGAACCATACTTGTACCAAGTATTCAAACTGTAAGACCTCAAAGGCATGTAAAACTTGTAAGACCTTACTAAAGGCATAAACCCGATCTCAAAGTTAAGGCTATATATCGAACTTATATGACCTCTAAAAGGCATACACTCGATATAGACACCGAAACTACTCCACTCGGGGCTAAAAAACGGCTCCGGCCAAACACGAATGACTATGGTCACAAGGCTGCACCAGCTAAACTAACGCGACTTGGGGATGCCCGACCGTCGCTGCAAAATCACAGGCCTTCAATTACTTCGAATCTACTTCGAAAAGAACCGGTTATTCAGGATACCCTCGATATAGGCAAAAGAGCTTCGACCATGTCAGCTCCGAATTACAGGTTTTGAGATACTCAGCCTCCGAGCCGAACCTCCTAATGTGCTCGATCATCGCCACATAACGACTCGTAGTCGAGGTTTTTATCGAACCGTCAAAGAGTCAGGCAAAAATTATTTCACAAAAGTCCTTAACGAGGGAAAAATAAAGCCTACATAAAAGGTTGCTTCGACCCGAGGCGTAAGAGTCGTTGTCGCCAGCCCGCACGAATAAAAAAAAACTTGAGGGTCGAATGAGCTCGAGTCGAAACCCGATTCGGAGACTGAACCCAAAACAGTTAAATAAAAATGCCTGAGAGCAAAAGCGTAAGAGCCATTGTCGCCAGCCCATATAAAAGGTCGCACCGGCCAAGCACGTAAGAGCCTACGGGCCAACCTAATGAGCCTCAAGGCCATATCGCGAATCTAAGGATTCCTACTAACTCAAAAACCAGTTCATCTGGCTAAAATCAAAGCAAACAGAAACCCAGAAGATACAAAATCATGAGGTTTCCCATTATACATACATGTAATAAAATACAAGCTCCATTTACATCACTTTAAAAGTACTACAGAGAAGGAAATAAACGTCCCCCTTGGGGACTACAGCCCGACGACCTCATCCTCGCCATCCTCGACATCGGACAGAAGGAACTTGGCATCGTATTCTTCCGCCTTGGCTTGCTTGATCTCTTCCGAAAGGTCGAAGCCCCTGGCATGAATTTCCTCGAGGGTTTCCCTCCGAGATTTGCGCTTCACGTACTCTTTACCTCTGTTCGCGCGATCAAGAGTTCTCCTCAGCTCAGCTCTAGCATCGGCAGCGCTCTTCAAATAGGGCGCCACTTTCTGGTTAGCCCTGGTGCTGCTCATTACACCCTCAGCCCGGGCATTCACCACCTTGGCCTTAGCTTTCGAAAGCTTGGATTTGAGCCTTGTGATCATATTCGCTTGTACTGAATCATTCGCACGAGCGGTCCGAACTTGCACCTCGAGGGAAGAAGCCCTAGCCAAAGCACCCTTTTTGGCCGCAACTCGGGCATCTACCTGAGCCTGCAGCTCGTTAAACTCGCGTTTGGCCCGGCCGACTTTTCGAAAATGACAGGAGGAGCACGCATCAACACGAAATACAGGCTACCTGTCTTTCAAGACGGCTTTCGCAATTTCGACTTTGTTCCGTATCACACCGCAGGGATACCAGCTCACTCTCCTTTCTCGCACAAAGAAGCCTAAGGGATTTATCCCTATCCGAAGCTTTCTACAACCTGGCCTCATGGCGAAGCAGCTCGGACGTAAGCCTGTCCAAAGCCTTCAAAGGAAAGTTCAACAAGAGAGGAAGAATGCGAAGCCGAGATAAGCTTATATCGGCCACAAAAGATTACCATAAAGCCAAGCCGCCAAGCCTCACCAAAGGCCGAGCCAATGTCCGATGGCCTAGTATCTCCCGAAGCGCCTTCGGAAGGAAAAAAAGAAGGCGCCGCATGCCCCTCGTTCTTCGAAGTACCCTCGGCAGGAACGGGAAATGATCTTTCGAAAACAGAGGCCTCCGAAGCCAGAAGATCGCCCGAATCACCTCTTTTGAACCTCTGAAAAGGACTCGCCCCGCTGCGAGCCTCCTCACACCTCGGAGACTCTTTCCGTTTATTATCAACCCTCGACCCCGACGGCGACAGTCTCTCCTCCTCCCTAGGGGGCACGGCCTCATCCTAAGAAAATCTCCAACACCTGCGGCGACTAAGTCAATGTGTTAAAAAGAAAAGTACCGTTCTGGAAAATAAACCACTAAGTGCATACCACGATGCTTTGCCTCCCATATCCCCTTGGACAGGTCTCGCCACCTTTGCTTATCATAGGTCGAACAAGCTGCCAGCTTGCTGGACCATCCGGCCAGATCAGGGACCTCGTTCGGCAGCCAAGGAGTCGCTACAAAGAATGAAACAGAAAAATGCCGTTATGCATCTCACCTCCGCTACAGACAAAGCGGTAAAAATACACATATGCCACCTACGTGTGAAATTCCATTTCATAGGAAAGGGCAAAAACTCTCCAGGGAGGATATCGACTGTCCGTGCTCGAACGAACCGGCTCATCCACCCCCGGTCCTCGTCCTCTTCATCGTTAACGGCAGGGGACCGGGTGGATCGACCTTGCAGATTAATCAAACCCCGATAACGCAGCGGCCGATACAACCTCACGAGATGACTGAGGGTGAATTTGAGCCCGGCCTTATCTGTAAAGTACCTTATTGTCTGCACTATCTTCCAAGGGATGGGTGAACCTGCGCCAGGGTAACCTGATATCTTCGACAGAACTCAAGCACGACCCAATCTGGGGGACCCGATGCAAAAGAATGCGTATACACGCTCAAAAAACCCTCGATGTGGGTCATGATGCTCTCCCCAGGGGAAGGTACTTGCAGTACCACTCCTTCTCCCCATTCGCAGTTTTTTCTGATCATTTCAAGGTGTTCCTATTGATACCCAATTTTTCCCTACGTAATTTTTATATACAGAATACTTTCAAAAATAGCATATATATGCATATATAAGCATACCTAAGTGTTTTGGCATTTTTCCTAATTATTAAAATTTTTTCAATCGACTTATTGTCCATTTTAGCAATAAAAAAAGTCAGTAATTATTCCCAAAGTTTATCGTTTTGGTGAATGACCTATTTTATTCTCATATTTACACCGAAACATAGCTAAGGTGATTTTTGTATATTTTTTTTACAAATTTATTTGGTATTTAGTAGACTAAATTGCACGTAATTGCAATTGTAGCCTACTTTAAGATTAATAGCATTTTATAATTATAAAATTGGGTCCAGTATTTTTAAATTAATATTTATACACTATTAATTGTTTCAGTATTTTTAATTTACTTTTAAAATTAGCTTTACTATTTTGTAAATAAAAAGAGAAAATTGGCTATTTAATATCTAGCCCCATTTCTATTTCAATTATAGCCCTATTTCATTTCAATTTTGGCCCCTAAATTGACCCAATTCTACCCAATTAATCAGCCCAATTTCAGTCCGGACCCAACCCACGACCCAACCCGTTCCCCACCTACCCGTCTAAATCTGGACCATTGATCACTCAAGATTAACGGCCAAAACTCACCCTTCCATAATTAAACCTAACAACCTACCCTAATCCCCCTCATTCTCACCGGACCCGCTGCCCTGAAATCCCAAAACACTCTCAAATCCTCTCAACAACTCTCCGAAACCCCAGCCTCCTCCCACCTTCCTTCACCGGATTTTCACCGGAATCCATGGCTTCCCAGGCCATGGATGGTCTCTACCCACCCTCTCCACCATTAAACCTTGAGTGTTGTCTCAAATCCTCTCAAAAACTCTCCGAAACCCCAGCCTCCTCCCACCTTCCTTCACCGGATTTTCACCGGAATCCATGGCTTCCCAGGCCATGGATGGTCTCTACCCACCCTCTCCACCATTAAACCTTGAGTGTTAGAGGTCTGAAAGGCTGACTTCGATGGTTCTCCCTCCAATCTTCTCCGATCTTTGATTCCATGGCTTCTCCGGCCATGCTCCGGCACATTCGAGACCCAGGAGCCTGATTCTTGACCTCTTCGACTCAAGATCGGACCTGTCTCCAAGACTTTCTCATTTCTAGGGTTTCTCCGAAACCCTAAGCCATTCGAGGTTCTTTCACCGTTATTTGTTTAGATCTATACTGTGTCTATGCTTTTCTTGCCATCTAGAGTGTTTTCCCCAAAAGTTTTTGTCTAAATCGTTTCTCTCCGATTTTAGGGTTTCTAAAAGGATTTTTGGAAAAAAATCTTTCTGATTCTTTTTCTTCTTTGCTTTATGTGTGTTTGTTTATACCCTGCTCGTATGATTTCTTTTATTTTATGCATATATTGTCTTTTACCTCTTCTTTTCTACTCCTGTTAATCTCTGCTATGTTTTCACTACTCTTCTGCTATGTGTGCCTACCGTTTGATTTTTTGGACTCTGCTCATGTTCTTACATGCTTCATCTACTTGTGTTCAAGTTTGTAATATTTCCTTCTTCTGAACTCGTTTAGGCTATGAGTTTTCTCAAATATGTTCTTCATGATTTTTCTTCCTTTGTCGTTCAAGCATGCTATCATATTTGTTTTTTGTTGAGACTCTGAAACAAATGGTTTGCTTTCCATGTCTGATTCAATTGTGAAACCCTAGGATTTGGGGGTTTTCTTTGACGACTTTGATTTTTGTGTTCGAGTCAGGGTTCCACATTGGGACCCTGGATTCTCAGACTCATTATGAGTCAGTAGATTGAACATGCATCCCCTTGCTTATGATTCTGAATTTTTCTTTGGTTAGATTCTCTTTTAAATAACTTAACAGTCTCTCCTTGATTTACATATTTGTGTTTATATATGAGAACTCTTCTTTCAAAAAAGGCTTTGCCAACCACTGATTGATCTCGAATTCCTTTAGTTGTGTTCACTTGATTGTTACTGGTTTTTCCCTAATTGAACCTTTCTTTACCCCTTTTCCCGACTTGATTCATTCAAGTAAAAGTCTGAAATTTTAATTTTTATTGGTTGATTCCCTTTCCTTTTTTACAAACCATGTACTATTAGTTTGTTGCCTTAAATAGCTTCTATGTACTTACCCTATATTATACTACTGGGAAAATATTTTTTCAAAATCCCTTTCCATAATGGTTTTTACCCGTTTGAAATCAGAATCCCTTAACTAAACGGAGACTGATTACAATGTTATGTGCTTACCGTTTTTCTTGCATATTTGCTGCATTATAAAAGGGGCTCGACCCTTCTGCAAAAACAAGCTTTAAGCTCTGAAAAAACTTTACAACTCTAGAACTTTGAACTTCTGAATCCCAAAAGTTCAATGCTCATACTCTCACACACCCACTTTCAGTCACAATACTCTTGCAAACTCTTTACTCCCTGCTGAGACTTTTGTACTGCTTTGCTTGCAACTTGGCTTTTCAAGACTGCTGTTTTACTTACCTGTTTTCCCTGAAATTGGTATGTCTCCATTTGATTTCAGTTCCTTTACTCTGTGTTTACTTTAGAGTTGTCCTATTCCTGTCTACTTTGCTGTTCATATTCTGTATTAAACATGTTACTTTCTTTTATGTTCATTGTCTGTTATGAATCCCCCATACCCCCATTCCCTTTTGTGTGCTGAGTTAAAGTTCATGGCTTGGCAGTATCCAAAATGCTGCCCAGGTCTGAACCTGACCTTCAATAGGTCCTAACTCTCAAATTTAAGCTGACAGGCTGGTCAGGGGTGTGCAAGTATCCTAGTTGCTGGGCATGACCACTAGTTTGTTATGGCCTTCCCTGATTCCCCCTCTATTGCACTTACACTTATTCTAAGACTCTAAGTTCTGCCCTCCTCCTATGAGCCTTGCCTTGGGGACCTTGAGTTCCCTCTGAACTTGGACATTTGAGGGCTGGCCATTCCACACTGCACCATAATCTGATCCTACAAATGTAATTGGGTGTAAGCACTGCCTGGAGTTCATGAAGCTCCTTGGAACTCCGACACACCCAAATGAGAAAGGCTTTGGAAATCTGATCTTTGGATGTTGGTTTATTTCATGTTTCAGACTAGGAGTCTGAATTAGACTCTCCTTGGTTGGAATTTTAATCTCTAATGTAATTTTATTTACTTTTCTGGATTCATTCAAGGTTTAATAATTTTGTAATTCTTATGGGGTGTATTGTAAACAATGGGGAGGGTCTCTCATATTATGCATATGGGGTAGATATCATGTTTTAGGTCTTTATTTCCACAACCACAACACTTTCATTTATGTTTCTGCATATAGAGATCCTGCCTATAGATTTTTCCATATAGATATCCTGCCTATTGTTTATTTCAATACTGCATATAGAGATCCTGCCTATTGTTTATTTCATTTCAGCATATAGAAGCCATGCCTATAAGATTCTGCATTTCAACATATAGAAGCCATGCCTATAAGTTTTTGCATTTCTGCACATGCATATGACATTAGGCAAAACAATCCATAGGCTAAGGAATAATCAATTGCATCCTAGATACCATGCTCATAGGATTCCTGCACTTTCATAACCGTTTTAAAATCAGTAACGCTTAGAATTCATGCCTATAGGAGCAGTCGTTTAAATCTTATTCATCCGCAAGTCTAAAATCAGTAATAATATTGTTAACATCTGCGGAATTGGTTCATCTCTAAAATCAGTAATCCTTCCTTAAAATCAGTATGTATCACCTTGTTAGACATCATGCCTATAGGTCTCACCTAGGCAAACTATTATGTAATCAATTAATTATACCAGTCTTTAATAATTACAACCAGCAGGCAGGCCTAATTTGGACTTCTTATCTAAAAATATGTAATAAATTAGCCACTCTCCCCCCTTTTCATTTAGGTTTAATTAAAGACCTAACCAGTACTTGCAAGTCATGCTAAACAACTTCTGTTTTGAATGAGGAGGCCTCTTTGAGCCTTAACTGCTATGTGTTTTCCCCTTAATTGCTCTTATGTGTTTTGTTTGTCGCACTAGATTTTGGCCTTTTAAACTTCAAAAGCCAATATCCCTTCCCTTTCGGAATAGTAGTCCCAACTGCCTCCGGGACTGATAGGATTGGGGCGGGTAGTAGCATGCAATAAGTAACGAGTCTATTCCGCGCTTTATTACCTTAACGAGGTGGGAAAGGGTAGACATGGATATGATGATCACGTGATCACACCACGCGTATAATTGGTTACCGGGTGTTGCGTGGGTGATCCATGTTATTTATAAGCCTAGGACCCCCTCCCTCTTTATGTGCTTACGTTTTTTTAATTTTCTTTAAACTGTCAGTTTCCAGCTATTTTAAACCTTGTATTTTGCTCTAATCATTTAAAACCTCTTTAAATTTCCAGCACTATTTCCTCTTCCAAATTTCCGCCCATTTCATCTCTTTGTTTGATTATTTGCATCAGTTATTTGACCCCCATTTTCCGCACTTGTATATTCTTTAAACAAATTATGAAATCGCCTAAACTTCAGCGCGTTATTTAATTTTTATACATTCCCCTACTTGTAATCGTTATGTGAAATTACCTTGTATGTTTATTTGTTGTTTATATTTAAAGTCGCAATTGTAGCATGGCCGGGAACCACACTAGTGGATCTTGGGGGGTGCCTAACACCTTCCCCCCGAGATAATTTCAAGCCTTTACCCATTCTCTGGTTCTTCTTCTCTTTTAATTTTTTAGTGTCCTAATGCACTTAATCATTAGGTGGCGACTCTTCTAAATCTCAAACCCAATTCCCAAAAGGAAAACAGTTGTCCGCCCAAATGTCATAAACCCGATTTCGCGAGAAAAAGGGGGCATCGAAAAAGGCGACTCTGCTGATGATATGAACCTCGACGCATGCTCCCGATGTCCTTGAATGTTGGGAGGTCTCTCCGATGTAAAGTCTTTCCTCGAAACAAAGCACCTCGAGGCCCGCTCACCGGGCACCGGTTGTGTACCACCGACCGGACGCGGAACAGAGGCAGAACTCCCCTCTCCTTCATAGGCGGATGTCGATATAGCAGTCATAGTTATGGCAAAACAGGAAAAGGAGGGTAAAGATTTGGGCGAAGGTTTTGAGTTGGAACAAACGGAAGAATTAGCACAAAGAACCAAGTTCTGTGAAAGAAATAATTACTCAAAGTAGCAGAATCTCCATTTGAGAAGTAAGCGAGTAAATATATAGGGGCAGAGCAGCGACTGCTCGCCTACCCAGAAGGCCAATTAATTCTGGCCATGATAACGTCACCCTTTTTCCTTTTATCGCTAGGGAAATGTACTGGCGGGACCACCCCCGGGGGCCCCTTTATCGGGTCGCATGAATGATGCTATCCCACAAAATTCGAGAAGTGTTGAGACCCCGAGGGTTTCTTTCCGTCATAAGCATCGACCCCAAAGGAGCTATCGACCTAATTTCGGGATAAAAGCCCGATTTTTGGGGCCTCGATTACTCCAAATACGGACTCCAAAGAGCTAATGTTAAAGTTCAAAGGCTAACTCCGCAAGAACGACGAGATATGAAGAATGGGAAGACTTGAGGCAGAAAGATTCTCTTGCATTGCCAAAAAATATATTTACAGGGGGCATCTTTTGGAAACTCGAAGAGTTTTCAGACAAAGAATGACTAGACAGGTTTTTGACCCGACCCTTATTTAAGGAGAGCAAAAACTCAGAAGAGGGAGAATGTGACCGAGCCCTGGTATCTGAGCTGCCTACATATCCTTGGCTATAAAGGAATCAGGCCACGTGTAGTTCAGAAATGAATGAGATGATGGAGTACCGAGGTTGAGAGCCGAGCGAGGTGCCGTCGAGGTTCCGGTCCGCAGTCCCGTTATTACATCAAAATCAAAAATGAAAAAGACTAACTAAGCCTATCAGCTACGAGTTACAAGATTCCTATCTATGAGTCTTCTGAAGCTTGATCTTAAGTCTTGGTTGGTTCTTCATGCGGACCCTGATCTGAATCTTGATGCTTGTTAGCTGCAGGTGTTGGTTCAATCTTCTTCAGTTTTTCAAACCAAGACGGGACATGCAGAGCTTGTGACCTCAGCCGTGTCTTGAGCAGCTCATATTTTTCATCGATTTCTGCATTTTGAATTCACTTCTTTTCTTTTCTTCTTTTTCTTTATTCTGGATTGAGACTCATTCTTTTGGTCGTCTCGAACCCTGTGTCTTGAGGTCGACCTGCTTAAGATACCAAAACAAACAAACGAACGAAATTTTCTGCCCCAGTTTTCACTAGGAAGATTTTGTGAGTTAGTTGTGACACATATCTAAGCGATCAAATCAGGATTGTGTAGGGAGATCCTCGGTTTTTGGACGGAATTTCGAAAGAAAAAGCTCCTCGGTTTTTTGGCCGGGAGATCCTCGGTTTTTTGGCCAGGATTTGGAAAGAAAAGGCTCCTCGGTTTTTTGGCCGGGAGATCCTCAGTTTTTTTGACGGAATTTGGAGAGAAAGAGCTCCTCGGGTTTTTGGCCGGGAGATCCTCGATTTTTTGGCCGGGATTTGGAAAGAAAAAGCTCCTCGGTTTTTTGGCCGGGAGATCCTCGGTTTTTGGCCGGGATTTGGAAAGAAAAAGCTCCCGGTTTTTTTGGCCGGAGATCCTCGGTGTTTTGGCCGGGATTTGGAAAGAAAAAAGCTCCACGATTTTGGCCGGGAGATCCTCGGTTTTTTGGCCGGGATTTGGAAAGAAAAAGCTTCCCGGTTTTTTTGGCCGGAGATCCTCGGTGTTTTGCCCGGATTTGGAAAGAAAAAACATCCTCGTTTTTTGCCGGGAGATCCTCCAATTTTTGGCCGCGGAAATTTGAAAAAAAAAAGGCTCCTCGGTTTTTTGGGCCGGGAGATCATCGGTTTTTTGCCGGGATTTGGGAAGAAAAAAAAGCTCCCTCTGTTTTTTTGGCCGGGAGATCCTCGGTGTTTTGGCCGGGATTTGGAAAGAAAAAAGCTACACGGTTTCTTGGCCGGGGAGATCCTCGTTGTTTGGCCGGGATTTGGAAAGAAAAAGCTCCACGGTTTTTTGGCGGAGATCCTCGGTTTTTTGGCCGGGATTTGGAAAGAAAAAAGCTGCCACGGTTTTTTGGCCGGGAGATCCTCGGTTTTTTGGCCGGGATTTGGAAAGAAAAAGCTCCGCGTTTTTTTGGCCGGGAGATCCTCGGTGTTTTGGCCGGGATTTGGAAAGAAAAAGCTCCACGGTTTTTTTTGGCCGGAGGATCCTCGATTTTTTGCCGGGATTTGGAAAGAAAAAAGCTCCACGGGTTTTTTGGCCGGGAGATCCTCCGGTGTTTTGGCCGGGATTGGAAAGAAAAAGCTCCACGTTTTTGGCCGGGAGATCCTCGGTTTTTGGCCGGGATTTGGAAAGAGAAAGCTCCATGGTGTTTTTGGCCGGGAGATTCCTCGGTTTTTTTGGCCGGGATTTGAAAAGAAAAAGCTCAACGGTTTTTTCGGGGGAGATCCTCGATTTTTTGGCCGGGATTTTGGAAAGAAAAAGCTCCACGGTTTTTTGGCCAGGAGATCCTCGGTTTTTGGCCGGGATTTGGAAAGAAAGAGCTCCACGGTTTTTTTGCCGGGAGATCCTCGGTGCTTTTGGCCGGGATTTGGAAAGAAAAAGCTCCACGATTTTTTTGGCCGGGAGATCCTCGGTTTTTTGGCCCGGGATTTGGAAAGAAAAAACTCCACGGTTTTTTTGGCCAGGAGATCCTCGTTTTTTGGCCGGGATTTGGAAAGAAAAAGCTCACGTTTTTTGGCCGGAGATCCTCGGTTTTTTGGCCGGGATATTTTAAGGAATGGGATCCTATGCTACCATGATTTTGTTTTCTTTTTGGGATTTTCATTTTTATTTCTTTTCTTCTTTCTTCTTCTTTTTTTTCCCTCTTTATGTTTTTCTTTTATTTAGCAAAACACATGAAAAGAACTTGGGGAGGGGACACTTCCTTTTTGGTCGTTTTTCCTGCTGCAAAGCTGTTTCAACGCTTGCGCATTTCATTTCTTTTTGGACTGCCACCTGCTTCTTGCACGGTTGCTTTGAATTAAACCTGTTTTCAACAAAGAACAATTTGTTAGTTTGAAACGGTGGTTGGTTTTGTGGCCTTGATCATTCTCAATTGCTTGATCCCGCCCATTTCCGTTGAGAACTTTGCTGCTTGTTGCCTTAGGGTGAATCTCTTTTCAAACCGACCGGGCTCAGCCTTCAGGATTTCATTATGACTCGCCTGTGTGGGCTCTGACCTTTTCACTTTGTTCTGCTCTTGGGACCTTTGCCTTTGACTTCCTCCCTTTTTTTTTAATGTTTTTGCTTTGAAAGCATCAACCACCATGGTCAGTCGGGGATTGGCTTGAACGCACTCGCTGAGGCTGGGTATTTTCTTCGACTCTGCCAGGCGGAGCCCTGTGAAGCCGGTCGCCACCGTTTTCTTTAGTACTAGTTACAGAATCAGAGTTAAACCGAAAGTGATTCAAAGAAGAAGTATGCAAAAGGCAAGCATATGATTTTAAAGAGAAGCATCCCTTTCGGGGGAAAGGGAGGACTTATCTGGGGTGCATGCTGGCTTCAAATGAACATGACATGCTTCTTGGACTGGATGCCCGACCCACACAAACTTTCCGGCTTCTCGTGAACCCATTAATCAGTATATAAAAACCAGGGAACCTTGCCAGGACTCCTTTAGTGGCGAGATGTCTTCTTTTCGGCCGACAGCGCCCTTTGCGGGTTTTCGCTAATCGACCTCTCTCATTTCTCTTCTCACCATCGCCCAATAGTGCTCTTTACGAGTTTTCACCCAACGGACTCTCTCATTTTTAATTTCTCTTCTCACCGTCGCCTTGCGGTGCCCGAAGGTTTTCACCGATAAGACTCTCTCATTTTATTTCTCTCAATTTGGACTATACCAGCTTCCAACAATATTGCTTTTCAATTCCCACGCCTTTGCCAATTGATCAGAAGGACTTGGACAAGGTTTTGGGTAAAGAGAATTCTGGACGGAGGTACAACTTTGGAACCATTTCGGCGGATTCATGGCCGAAACATTATATCATCTGCCCTAGTTTCATTTTTCGGGGAAATCAGGATTTTTGTTTTGGTGTGACTGAACCCCAGAGAGAGGCTGCCTACGTACCCTTTCGGGATCAAGTCAAACGTAGTTCAGGGGAACAATTTTTTTTTGTTTTTGTTTTTGTTTTTTTTTTCTATTTTTCCTTTTTCTTTTCTTTTCTTTTTCTTTTCTTTTTCTTTTTCTTTTCTTTTCTTTTTCTTTTCTTTTTCTTTTCTTTTCTTTTCTTTTCTTTTTTCTTCTTCTTTTCTTTTTTTTTCTTCTTCTTTTCCGCTGGTACTTCCGGGTTCCAAAGAGGGTGAACAAAGAAGCGTAACCGGCTCAAAAGGTTTACGGAGGGTTGATAGTGTTTGGGTAGCGAGAAGGAAAGCCTTCGTCATCTCAATTGCACAAAAGCTATCATCGCAGGAGGCCTAGACATAGTACCTTTTTATTGCATCTGTATTG
Source organism: Nicotiana attenuata (assembly GCF_001879085.1). Taxonomy (NCBI): domain Eukaryota; kingdom Viridiplantae; phylum Streptophyta; class Magnoliopsida; order Solanales; family Solanaceae; genus Nicotiana; species Nicotiana attenuata. Next base: position 311,593 of record NW_017670803.1, read on the forward strand.
GCTGCTGCTTCGGGATCTTCTCCCTCAATGTCTCCCAGATGCAGTGCTCCTCTTGGCAGTGTTTTCGGATGATGTGCGTTCCCTTCCAATTAAGAGCAAGTTTTCCTTTTGCTTCCTGGTGATGAGGAAGAATGCGTCTTAACACCAGTTGTCCTATTTCAAGATTCCCGGGCCGCACTTTCTTGTTGTAAGCATGGGCCATTCTTTGTTGGTACACNGGATGTTCCTTGAGTACAGCACACTCTTTTGTTGTAATGTATGGACCTTTTCAAACCGCGAACCAATTTTCCTTCAATTGTTCCAATTCTTTGTTTTATTTCCTCAAGGTCACCTTCTTTGCATTTCGACTCTTGATTCATGATTTCGAAATCTGATAGCGTTTTGGGGTCTAGGCATGAAGTCCGCAAGCATGTCATGTTATTTAAAGCTGCATTATTAGAACTAAAGAGAAGAAAATGAAGGAGAAAAATAGCAAAATTAGAAAGAAAAATTGAACGAAGAAGTTTTGATTTAATTTTTTTTTGAATTTTAAAAATAACAGGGTTCACATTCGGGAATTTAAAGACAAGAAACTACAGGAAACATCCGAGTTATACCCTGAAATAACTCGAGATGCAGAAAAAGTGCCAGGGCCAATTTACTGGGATTCCCGCCTGATCAGGAATGGCGTAGCCTTTCAGTTCTGGAGTTTAGCATCTGGTCCCATGTAGAGCACCTCAGCGGCGCTAGTACCTTCCCCCGGCTGAACCATGTGGGTGCCCTCCTCTACATTTGAATATTTATCAACAGGGAGGTTTTCTAGCATCTCTCCCAAGATTCCTTTTCCCTTGTATGTGACCCCCGTCTGCTGATGATTCCATGGTACCGCAGCAGGGTTGGTTATCGGCTTCTGTGGTACGCGTCCAATAACCACTGGCTCATTCAGCCGAGATGGCTTAATTGTCCCCCGTACCACATAGGCCTGCTTGGGTACGTACATTTGTGTTCCTTGTTTCAAATCAGCTTTCTTTTCTGGTTCTGTCTCAGTGATTTTGCTCTTCTCTTACTTCGGGTCCACCTCGGGCATTCTTTCTACATCGGCAATAGCAATTATAGCTTTTAAGGCTGGATCGAATTCTCTGTCCTCACAGATCATCCCGATTACTGGCCCGTTGTTGTGAGCGGGCAGCTGATTGTTGGTCACATTTGGGACATCCTCATCCCTCAACACAATTTTCCCTTGCTCTATTAAATTCTCCACCGCTTGTTTCAGAGTCCAACAGTCATTTGTATGATGGCCCTCTGCCCCTGAATGGTATGCACACCTAACACCAGCTCTGTAGGCAGGCGATGTCGGGTTTTGTCTGTTCTGAGGAATCGGCTGCAGTAGACCCATTTGGACAAGTTTCGGGAATAGACTGGAGTAAGATTCACCAATTGGGGTAAAGTTTGGTCTCCTAGGCGGTTCCCGAGGACAGAAGTTATCTTGTGGAGGCCGGGGATTATAGTGGTTTTGGTGAGGAGGTTGGTTTCTTTGGAATGGAGGTTGATTCCTGTTGGCTTGTGGCTGAGGTCGGGCGAAAGGTTGAGCATTCATGACCGCATAAGGTGGGGAAGCATAAGCCATATCAGGATGAGGATAGTAGTGTTGAGGGGTTCTTTCAGAGAACACAGGTCTCGGAGCCTGATATCTTATTCCCCCTGATGCTACCATAACTATTTCCTCTTTCATTTTACCCTTGGCCATTCCTCCAGACCCGCCTTGGATGGCTTGGGAGGTTGCTCTTATGGCCAATTGACTCAAAATCCTGCCCGTTTTCAAACCATTCTCTACCATTTCGCCAATTTTAATGCCTCTGCAAAAGGCTTGCCCATGGCCGACATCATATTCTGAAAGTAATCTGCTTCCTGAGCCTGGAGGAAGACAGTGACCATTTCTACCTCGTCCATGGGAGGTTTCACCCTTGATGCCTGTTCGCGCCACTTAATTGCATATTCTCTGAAACTTTCCGAGGGTTTCTTCTTCAAATTGGCCAGGGAGTTCCTGTCTGGCGCAATGTCGATGTTGTATTGAAACTGCCTTACAAAATCTCTGGCTAGATCATCCCAAATGTGCCATCATGAGACATCCTGGTCCATATACCATTCTGAGGCAATGCCTAGTAAGCTTTCTCCAAAGTAAGCCATCAACAACTCTTCTTTCCCGCCGTCCCCGCGCAGCTGGTTGCAATATCTTTTGAGGTGGGCAATAGGATCGCCATGCCCGTCATACTTTTCGAACTTTGGCATTTTAAATCCCATGGGCAGGTGCACGTGAGGGAACATGCACAAATCAGTATAAGAAACACTTTTCTGCCCGCTTAAGCCTTGCATATTCTTCAAACTCTGCTCAAGGCTCCTCACTAAAACGCCATCTCATCTTGTTCAGGAGCTTTGGGAGTTTTATCCTGCCCCGGTGTAAGCTCAAATGGTGGTGGCTGAGAGTAATTATAGGTGGGATATTGAGGAGGGTCCACTAGAAAGACAGGGTTTTGGAAAGTGAAAGCTGAGGGATTAAAGGCGGGCCTTGGCAGTGAGGGTTGTGTTGTAACAGAGCATGGTGGAGCAGTGAAGATGTTAGGAGCTGCTCCTGCTGGGAACACCTGGGGGCGGACCTCAGAAGGTGTTCCGACGAAGTGAGCGGTCATGGTAGGCTGTCCCAAAGGAGTATGGGGGTGGCTGATAGGGACATTGGAGGTACCTTCAGATCTAGGGAATAGTTCAGGAAATCCAGGGATGGCGCTTGGAGGCTCTCTTCCATTGGTCCAGGCATCCCACATCTCCATGAGTCGCAGGCGCAAGATCCGATTTTCTTCAGCTGTGACAGACTCAGATGCAGGGATCCCCAAGATGGGGCTGTCCTCAGAGATGGGGACTGCGGGCAAATTCATTTCTGTAGACATTTCCACACTTCCTTTCGGTCTGGTAAAGTATTGATGCGATGCCAGCTTACCACAACTAACCACCGTTTCTAAAAGCTAAGCTGGAATTGACACACGGTTAGTTTGAGACAAGTAACAGATAGGTAATCGCACATTGGGGTGTGATGCACCTATACAGTTAAAACGGATGTCTACATGTTTGCACTGGTTGCATGCGTCATCCCGGCTTTTCTTTTCTATTTTCTCTTCTTTTGATTTCCACTCTTTGTTTTTCTTGCTTTTCTTTCTCTTTTTGTTTCTTCTTTCTCGTTTTTCATTTTCTGCTTTTCCTTTTGCCATGGTCTTTCTCTCGATTCCTTATTTTCACTTTTTGCATTTCTTTTCCTCTCTTGTTTTTCTTTTATTTCCTTCCCTCTTTTTTTTTTTTAGGGTTACGGTCGAATCCTATGGAGATTGCCTACGTATCATGACCCCACATGAATCAGACCAAGCGTAGTTCTTGCAAATAAGCTAACTCTCTTTTTTCGGAATTTTGAACGAAATGCTTTAAAAGAAAAAAGGGAAATATGTACTTTTGATTTTTGATTTTTATTTTTCTTTTAAATTTTTGAAAGAAAGACTTCTAAACATTTCTTTTCTTTTTTATTGGAACTTTGGGAACTTTTAGAAGTAAAAGTATTTTCAAAAATATTTTCGGACTCAAGTTTTCAAAATTTGTATTTTTCCTTTATTTTTATTTATGAAAGAAAGACAGCTAAGGAGTATTTTAATGACCTATTCTGACCTAAAAGGAAAAAGTGGCTATTTTTTGCAAACTTTTCTTTATCTAGAAAAACAAGGACTTGGTTTTGCAGATACGGCCTTTCAGCACTTCTGGGAGGAAGATTTTAAGGCTGTGCCCGCAAACCATTTAAAATAATCCAAGGTGGCTGTTCTTGCAAAAACAGCCTTCCGGTGTCCTTTTGAGGACATTCGGCTTATTTTAAGCAAGAATGGCATCTCCCGACTTATTTGTGATAAAAATTAAAATTTTGGTATTTTTGGCTATTTTTGCAAAAGGGTGGTTGGACCCGATGAGGGTTGCCTACGTATCTCACATCCGGTGAGAATCAAACCGGCGTAGTTCGGGCAGATTGGGAATGGAGTAAACTAACTTTTTTTTTTTATAAAACTTAGACCATGAAGCTTTAAGGCAAAAGAAAAATATTTTTGATTTTTTTTGATTTTTTTTCTTTTGGAATTTTCTAAAAAAAATGCTTTAAAAGAAGAAAGGAATTTTTTTTTTGAATTTTTAATTTATTTTTGAAAGAAAGACTTCTAAAAATTCTTTTTCTTTTGATTTGAACTTTAGGAATTTCAAAAGTAAAAAGAAAATATTTTTTGTTTGAATTTTCATTTGTTTTCTCTTTTTCTAAAGAAGAAAGAAAATATTTTTGGATTTTGGATGTAACCTCTTAATTTTCGAAAGAGGGACTTCTTTAAGAAAAATGTTTTGAATTTCTGAGCTTTTATTTATTTACAAAAGTACTTCTAGAGAAAAGCAAAAATATTTTTGGACTTCAATTTTCAAAATTTTTATTGACATTTACAAGAAAAAGACTTCTAAAGAAGAAAAGAGTATTTTTGGATTTTTGTTTCTTTTTTTTTTTTGGATTTTTGGAAAAATACTTCAAAATGAAGGAAACCTGTATTTTTGGATTTTGATTTTTATTGATTTTTCTTTTTATTCATGTGAAAGACATTAGAAAGAAGGAAACCATTTTTGAGTTTAAAAACTTCTTTTTTTTTGAATTTTTTAAGGAAAGATTTCTAAAGAAAGAACTGAAAGAAAATATTTTGGATTTTTTGAAAATTGGGGTCGGAACCGATGAGGTTTGCCTACATATCTCACATCTGGTGAGAATCAGACCCGCGTAGTTCGGGAAGATTTGCCTAAAACTATTTTGAACAACAATTTTCTTTCTACGTTTTTCTTGTTTTTCTTTCAAATATTTTCTCTTTTCCATTTTTATTTTTCAAAAATCCGGCAGCATTTCGGTACTATTTGGGCATTGGTTTTTTCTCAAATGGTCAACCTCACTTAGTCCTAACACTGCTTATTTTTTCTCAATTTTCACTCATTTAGTCAAGCCGATCAACATGCAAAGCCGAGCAAATAAATGCGCAAGTAGCACGTAAGAAGCATCAGGATGGTCAATTCATTTCCGGTCACCTGTCCTAGACGGACCCAACCCCTGTGTTGAGTCCCCTAAGTCAAATGCACATGATGCAAACAAACGTCCTACTAGGGATCCGGCATGAGGTCGAGTTATTCTAGGTTCAAAACCTGAGTATATGTTCTAGACTGTGTACCCGAGCGGACAACTCGAATCGAGGAGGGGGCTACGTACCGGGAACCAAAAGGCCATCCGGCTTAGTAACTTGTCCGGCCTCTTTCTTATTTTAAGGTATTGACACTAACAGAATAGAGAGTCTTAACCAGTGAGCACATCCCCAGAGATGAGAAGAGAAGGGTTTCGTAACAATTTTATATATACAATTCAGAACATCAAAGTGGTAAAACATTTAGCACATATAGTATGGAACATGTAGAAAAATCAGATAAAGCCAAATATAACAATTATACTAAGCTCGAATTCTTGAACCCTGAATCGAAATTCTGGGTTCGCGTCCCCAGCAGAGTCGCCAGAGCTGTCACACCTCCTTTTTTACATACCTACCCCGAAAGATAATGTATAAGGAAGTTTTTCCATTTAAAGTGACATTATTCGAAATGGGATTATTTATTTGATGTTTAGAGTCGCCACTTGGGATAAGATTGGCTTTTGGTGTCCCAAGTCACCGGTTTAATTTGAATCCCAAATCGAGGAAAAATTTCGACTTCCCAATTGGAGTCTGCGAATCAGAAATTCTGAATAAGGAATTCTGTTGACCCGAGGGAAGGTGTTAGGCACCCCCGGATCCCGTGGTTCTAGCACGGTCGCTTAAATTATTATATATGGCTAAAATATGATTTTAATACATGTTTTAACTTATGTGCCTTTTAAATTTAAAACCGCTTTATTATTTTTTAAGGAGAATTGCAACGTCGTAAAAACGCGTCTCGAACCACGTCACATAAATGCACCCGCATTTTTTGACACATTTCGACTTCGTTGAGATTTGGATTTGGGTCACATAAATGCGCACCCGAGTTTAGGAAGGTAGATTATTAAAATACGCGGCTAAAGCAACTATGCGTTTGCACTTTGCGAGGGCCATGGAATTTGCTAAATGGCACGCCTCGGATTCTAAGGATCAAAAATTAATTGAGAGCCATGAGTTATAGAAATGAAACCTTACTTATTCTTCAAGTCATTTAAGAATTCTTAATATAATAAGAGAACTGAGCAACTAAAATAATCAACTTTTAACTCAAATTAACCCATGAACATACAAAATATTAAGCCAACGAATCAGAACTCTTCAAACCATTTTAAGTAATAAATCAAAAATCCAAATGAGCATTAAGCATCAGCACTATCACAATTCCAGAAAATTTACCAAACCCCATAATAATTTCACAAAATATCCCACATAAAGCAGCAATTTTTACGAAAAAAAGAAAAAAAAAATATTTTAGCCCAACTAATTCTAGAAAGCTCAAAATATCAACACAACAATCCAAAATCATGAAAAAACCCACTTCAGTAAATGAATCAAATAATCCAAATTGAGCATTAAGAATCAGTAAAACATACACAAAAAAAAAAAAAGAGATGAAAACAGAAGCTGCGCAGAGCTACTCTTCATCACCACTACCATCTGAACCATCTCCAGAACCCTCGTCTAAAGCAACTAGGAGCGCCAATTTTCCCTCCAACTCTCGGGCCTCTTCAATCTCGGTTGAGAGATCAACACCTTTGGCTCTGACTCCCTCTAAGGCTTCCCTCTTCGCCTTCGAACTGGCATGAGCGACAGCCCGAGCCAGTTTTAGCTCGGCTTCCATTGATATATTTCGAACTATTTGATTCGCGGTGGCTGCATCCTTTAGATAAGTAACAACTTTTCCTTCGACCTCGAACTTGGTCACAGTTAGCGCGAAAATCTCCTTTCGAGCATTTTGGAGAAGACCGTGGGTTAATGTTAATTCCGAGGTTGCTGCATCGTTTCGCTCCCTCATCCCGAGGATCTCCACATTCTTTTGCCCGATCTGCGAAGGGAAGAGTAAGCCAGACAATATCGAATTATGGGAACGAAGGGCGAATTTACGCATGGCGAAATACCTGCTCAGCGAGATCAGCCTTTTCTCGGAGCACTCCCTCCAAAGCAACCCGAAGCTCGCTTGACTCCTTCTCCTTTCGGGCGGAGAAAGCCTCCGACTCTCGCAGTCCCGAGGTAAGCCTCTCGAGCTACTTTTCACGGCATGAAAGCTCCTCTCGGAGCCTGGATAGGGCATGATCATACATCTCCTTAGACTACGGCGAAACAGAAGAATTAGAAAATGAGGAATAATGCTTGAGACTAAAAGAAATTTACATAAACAGCGATCACCTGCCGCTGGAACCTCTCCGCTGCCTTAACGGCGCCAGGAGCGTCGAGATCGATGTCATCACTGACATTGTTAAGAATGTTTCCAAGCGCACCTCCCCCTTTGAGAGGACCCCCCGCTGTGGCGGTATTCATATCCTGAGCGTCCCTTAGCTCCCCCGACGAGAACTGAGAGCCCAAACTGAGATCATCCAGGGTATCGATGTACCCGAAGGGAAACTCCTGCCCTCAAAAAGCTCCGGGCCCAGACCCTTTGGGACCAGCAGAAACGGTCCCCCCAGCAGGAACTGCACCATATCCGGTCACAGGACCCGGGACCACATTAACACCCTCCTTGAGGGTATCCATCTCACGGGACCGACCTAAGTCGGCCGTTCCCGATTCAACGGCCTCCGGTCGGGGCACCCACGGGACTCCCGTGCCCGACCTCATTCTCTGTACTGAACGACACTCGCCCTCATCATCATCTTCATCCCCAGTGCCGAGACTTGCTCCGGAAGCTGGATTCGAGGCCCCGGTGGCAGATCGAGGCTCGCGTGACTTAGGTTTCTTTGCTACGGGAGAATTAGCAACCGCCTTACCCTTCCTTTTCTTGCCCTTAGCGGGCTTCGTAACCTCCATCTCGCCATCAGGAGGCAGTCTCATCAGCACACCATCGCCAAGGCCTGCACGAACACAATAAGCGAAATTTATCAGAACAGGGGATATGGAGGAGAAGAATAAGATTGAGATATAGATGGCAAGAAGAATTTTACCGTGATCCTTGGCCACCCACCGCATCTTAGCCAGGTCGGGCCAAGACCGGACGAAATACGGGAACGAGGTATCCAGTCGCCTGATCCATCTCGGCAGATCCTGAACCGCTTTGAGGTACCAAGCGGTAGCTGCAGAAACCAAAAGGAGATTATTTTTTGCGGAAGGGGGAAAAGAAGATCACAAAATATGTTCGAATAAAAAAATGCTTACGCTTGGTGTTCAACTTCTCCAGGAATGGAATCCTCCCGGCCGGAATGATGTTCGAGGTCCTCACTCGGACAAACCTGCTCATCCACCCTCGATCTTTGTCCTCATCGATGCTCGAGAAAAATGATTTTTTGGACCGGTGGTGAAGCTTAATCAAACCTCGATAAAATCGGGGGCTATACAACCTAACCAAATGGTGGAGGGTAAAGGTCTCGCCCTCGATCCCATCAGAGAAATGGCGGAGCATCAAGACTATCCTCCAAAAAGATGGATAGATTTGACCAAGCGTCACTTGGTATTTGTCGTAGAAATCGAGAATAACTGAATCTATCTTTTGGAAATAAGGTTTAGGAGAGTCTACCGGACCCAAAGTGAACGGGTAAGTATATACATAAAGGAAACCGGCTTTGTGATCCGTTATGCTCTCATTAGGACGAGGGATCTCAACCACCGTTGCCTCCTCCCATCAGCAGTCTTCCTTCACCTTCTTTATGTCGGTCACAACACTAATATACCGAGATACGTGTTCGCGTCGGCCCGGTGTAGATGAAGGTTTGTCGACGGTGAAATCCTTCGTCATGTCAAGTCCGGTAGGAGTACATTTCTCCACGGTGGGTATTACTATAGGCTTTCCTTTGGATGTCCGGGATGAAGAGGCAGCCTCGTCCTTCTGAGGAACTGTCTTGGAAGTTCTAGCCATGATGATAGTGAAATTTTTCTGAGAAAGTAGGCAAAGGATCAAGAACGGGGAAAGAAAGGATGCGAGAGAGGATAAATTTGGCCTTGGAAATCTGAAGATCCAGGGAAAGTAAGAATTATCAAACGACTAATGCATTTATAGGAGTCGTGTGGGCAGCGGAAAAGGACAAACCAATAGTCGTTCGTGGGTTTCTCGATAATCGTGTTTGACGGAGACCCTCGCACGATTTTTTGAGCATTTAATGCTCTGATGGATTGACGTCATGATGATGATGCCCTCGAAATAGGAGTTCAAAATCGTTTCCTATCCTTTTGCTCTAGGAAATGCGGGGACTATCTGTATACGTCAGAAATCGACGGTTCGATTTCGCGAGCATCAGGGCATCTCGAGGGCTCCCGACGGTCGATCCCGAGAATTCTCGGCATTTCGAATTCGAGACAGTACAAATAATGACCGGCCATGAGGCAGTGCAAGTTACCAGTCTCGACGAACTAAAGTGGAGTTCCCAAGACACGTGCGTATGGCAGGTCAAGTCTAGTGGACTAGCCCCCAAAAGGCGAATCAAGGAATTAAATGACTGTACCATCTCTATAACTTTGTAATTAATGCTTTCCGTACTACACTAGGATTTCCCTCATATATAAAGGGGTTCCTTGTCAGTTTGTAACCTCCGGTTGTTGTTCCATACTAAATATACAAGAACAGTTTCTATTCTCTCTAACACATTCTCTTGATATTGTTGCTTCCATTTATTATCTTCATTTATAGTTCTTCATTTATTGCTTATTATTGGCCATAAAGAGCCACCCTTGATTTTACCATAACTGTTAGTTGTGCATTAATCACCCTTAATAGCTCCCAGCCAAGCGTCAGAATCAACCTCGAGGCCCCCAAATCGACAAGCTCGAGACACCGATTGCTAACCTTTCGATTTGGTTATCACCTTGTTCCCAAAATCTTATCGCGTTTCTAAGTCTTTCACACAGCACCAACTTCTTAACAACTGGCATAAAAATAGATCACGTATTTATAGAGTCCCATAATCAAATTTAATTGTTATTACCATTTTCACGGTGAACAGAAGCAAATTCCCAAGTAGCAGTAGCAGGATCCAAACCTTGCCGTTTGACCAAATATTGTGCGACTGCTTTGTTGCCCTTCTTGACTAATCTGCGATCAAGTATAACTTCAGGAGTAGGACATAAGGGACTGGAGAGATCCAAGACAGGTGGATGAACAATTTCAGAAGGAATGGTGGGGAAAAACTTGAGTTGGGAAATATGAAAATTAGGGTGGATTTGGACCTCAGGTGGGAGCAGTAACTTATAAGCAACTGCACCAATCGTTTCAACAATGGGACAAGGGCCAAAATAGCGAGATGTAAGCTTATGATAGGGAGAGACAGAAAGAGTGGATTGCCTATATGGTTGAAGCTTCACAAAGACCCAATCACCAACAGAAAACTGTCTGTCAGTGCGATGAGCATTAGCTTGATCTTGCATACACTATTGAGCACGTGCTAAATGATATTTAGCTAGTTGCAATTTAAATTCTCGGAGCAGCATAATGTTCTCAATTTCATCAGAAGGAGAATCCCCAGGAAGATAAGAGAGGTGAAGAGGAGGAGGGTAGCCATAGATGAGCTCAAAGGGAGAAGTTTTAAATTGCACAATGGTGTGATGAATTATACCACCATTCCGCCAAGGGTAAAAATGCACACCAATAAACTGGTGAATCAGAACAAAAATAGCGTAAATAAGTTTCCAAACATTTGTTAAGAACCTCAGTTTGGCCATCAGTTTGAGGATGATAAGCTGTGGAAGTGTGCAAAAGGACACCTTGAGCAGAAAGGAACTCCTTCCAAAATGTACTGATGAAAATAGGATCACGATCACTAGTAATACTAGCAAGAAAACCATGTAACTTGAAGATGTGATCAAGAAAGATAGCCACAAGAGACTGGGCAGTGTAGGGGTGAGCCAAGGCAATGAAATGGCCATACTTAGTCAGTCTATCAACTATCACCTAAACAATTGTTTTTCCCTTTGACTTGGGTAAACCTTCAATAAAATCCATGTTATATGTCCAAGGAACTGCAGGCAGAGGTAAGGGCTGCAATAAACCAGCTGAAGAAGAAGTATCATATTTGTTTCTTTGACACATAGAACAATTGCGCACAAAGTTGAGGACATCATTTCTGATGCCCTTCCAATAAAAGTAAGCCATCAGCTGTCTAGTGGTTGCATCAATACCAAAGTGACCACCAGAGGGAGAGGAGTGACGCAGCTACAAAAGCTTAGTCCTTAGGCCCAAGTCATTTCCTATCACCAATTTACCATTTCTCCTGAGCTAATTGTTGATCCAAGTAAAATGTTTCTGTGGCTTATCTTGTAACGAGTGTATGAGACTATGTAACTCAGGGTCAGTGAGCTAACTATGCTGAATTTCACCCCAAAGATCTTCTTGTACAGAAGAAACCATTAAATCTATTAGCTCAGCTCCTAGCACTCTAGATAAGGAATCGACAACCACGTTCTCCTTTCCTTTCTTTTACTGGATTTCAAAATCAAAAGGTAACAACTTAGCCAACTATCTAATTTGCAGGTCATTATGCAACTTGATATTTTATACTTCAATACCACACAAAAGGGGGGGGGGGAGTGATTTGTGTGGTACCCAATTTTCACTTAACTTGATTATAGAAGGACCTGGTTCTTCTATATGTTCCAACTACTGCTGTTGCAGAATAATAAATACATAAAATAAAGAACACAGAGATTTTACGTGGAAAACACCTGTCTCAAAAGGTGAAAAAACCACGACCTACCTTCCAGTAGGATTTTCCCAAACTCTCCACTAAAATCACTAAGCCAAAGACTGCATTTACAAAAACTCTTTTGTAAACCTAGGATTAACTCTAATCCCGTTGTGGCACACAACCTCAACTGTTGCGGTAACTTCAAGTTAACTCTAACTTAAAAACTCTAAGTACCTAATACAATCGCTTCTATAAAAGATAAAAGGTACAATGTAAAATCACCTACTACAATTGAACTAGAATAAAAGATAAGACTCTTGGAACTGGTTCTTCTATCTGGTTCAAGTAGCTTCAGGATTGCACGCTTGAATCACACATAAAATGCTTGCAAAATTGCCTTGCTATTTTGCTCTCAATTCACGTTTAACTTCTGCTTATGTGCATTACCTGTAAAAGAGAACAACACTAATATTTAAGGAGTTAGCAATTAGAGATTGACTAGGATACAAATGCTACTCTTCCATGGTGGAAGAGTTCTAATTGATCTCATCTCTAACTTTATCCTTTTCCTAAACCGCGTTATCTTTGTTTAAGGAGTCTTTCTCCTTATCCAATATGCAACCTTTTCGATCATGATCATGAGATATTACTTGTGATAAGTTAGGTTTATCTCTTTCACGTGCATCTCACATGTTTGGGTTTGATAACAACTGTGCTTCACAAGATGGAACTGGTCCATGTCTGAGTTCCTTTGTCAGTCTTCAAAACATCACTTTACTTGGGCCAACACAACTGCTACTCCAAGAGATACTTGAGAGCTTTTTGGTCAGTCTTCACAATGAAATGATTGCCCAAAAGGTAGTGAGACCATTTGGTAAATGCCAAAACCAAAGCCAGCAGCTCCTTTTCATACACAGAAAGGGCCATATGCCTAGGGCTAAACCCTTGCTAATGAAAGTTATAGGATGACCATCTTGCATAAGAACAACCTCTATGCCTGTACCACTGGTATCTGTTTCCACTACAAATGGAAGAGCATATTTAGGTAATGCTAATATAGGAGCAGAAGTAAGAGCTAACTTCAATGCTACAAATGCATCTGCAGCCTTATCATTCCACAAAAAGCCATCCTTCTTGAGCAATTCAGTGAGTGGTTTACTGATAAGGCCATATCCCCTAATGATCTTCCTGTAATAGCCAACTAGTCCCAAGAAACCCCTAAGTTGTTTAAGAGTAGTGGGAGTTAGCCATTATTGAACTGCTTCAATTTTCCTTGGAATAGTAGATACTCCCTCAGCAAAAATGAAATGACCTAAATATTCAACCTTTGAAACTCCAAAGGCACACTTAGACTGTTTAGCTAATAAACTGTGAGTGACCATGGTATCCAACACCTGCTGCAAATGCTCCACATGATCTTGTAAATTGACACTGTAGATTAAAATGTCATCAAAGAACACCAATACAAACTTCCTTAGAAATTTCTGAAATAAGTGATTCACGAGACATTGAAATGTGGAAGGAGCATTAGTTAAGCCAAAAGGCATTACTAAATACTCATAATGCCCAGAATGTGTTTTGAAAGATGTTTTAGGAACATCCTCAGGTACCATCCTTATCTGATGATAGCTAGACCTGAGGCCAATTTTAGAAAAGACAGTAGCCCCAGCAAGCTCATCCAACAGATCATCTATAAGAGGTATTGGAAATTTATCCTTAATGGTATAGTGATTCAGCTCCCTATTGTCTACACATAGCCTCCATGATCCATCCTCTTGCCCGCAAGGACCACATGAGAAGAAAAGGGACTGTTACTGTACTGAATTACCCCTTGCTGCAGCATTTCATTAACCAACTTCTCAACAATGTTCTTCTTAATGGAAGAATACCTGTAAGGTCTAACATTCACAGGGTTAGAATCAGGTTGAAGAGGTATTTTGTGGTTAAAAGCTCTCCTCTGAGGAGAGAGTGAGGTAGGTTCAGCAAAGATCAACAGATATTGCTGTAACAATTGGTCAATAGGAGGAGCACTATCAGATCTAGCCAGGTGCAAAGCTTGACATTGCATATCCGCATTTGAGCTAGGAATGCTGTCCTTCACTTGCAACATAAAGAACTGCATATCCTCCCCTTTTAACCTATTCAAGGACTTGGGACTGGAAACCTTACATTCATCAGATACTCCTCTTAACAAGTGAGACTTTCCTTGATAAGTGAAGGCCATAGTTAGCTCAGAATAGTCCATGGTAATGGGACCTAGTGTCTTTATCCACAAAGCCCCTAAAACCAGATCATATTTACCAACTGGAAATACAATCAAGTCTGATGAGAAGGTAGTACCCTGCAGAATCCACTCAAAATTCCTAACAACCCCAGAAGTGGCTTCTAGAGTGTTGTTACCGAGGCTCACATAGCTCACCTTGATAGGACAAATTTGGCACCCCAGCCTCTTAGCAGCCTTCTCATCAATAAAGTTGTGTGTACTAACTCCATCAAGTAAGATTTGTATTGGCCTCTTCTCACTATATCCAGTAACATGTATGGTCTGAGCACCTTGTAAGCCAATTAAAGTGCATAGAGATATCATAGGGGTATTCCCTTCCTCAGCTGACCATTCTTCACTAGAAGGACTACCAGCAGATTCCTGTCTCGCAACCTCCACACACTTACCTTCTGAGACTTCTAGATCCATCACAAACAATTATTTAGGTAAGTTACATTTGTGACCAGCAATATATTTCTCATCACAAAAGTAACATAAACCGTGTGCTCTTCTAGCCTGCATTTCTGCAGGAGAAATAGTTCTCCTATTTCTAGGGACACTAGCACTGGTTGAAGGAGGTAAAGCTAATTTAGGAGTGGAGGTAATAGGACTAGTGTCAAACCTCCTTTTTCTTACACCCCCGGGAGGGTATAATAAAGGGAGTTTTTCCAATTAAAGGACAATCGAAACGGGATTTATTTATTTAAAGAATTCAGAGTCGCCACTTGGGAGATTTATGGTGTCCCAAGTCACCAGTTCAAATCCCGAATCGAGGAAAGGGTTGACTCTGTATTACAGTTCGCGAACACAGAAATCCGGGTAAGGAATTCTGTTAACCCGGGAGAAGGTGTTAGGCATTCCCGAGTTCCGTGGTTCTAGCACGGTCGCTCAACTGTTATTATTGGCCTATTATCTGATTTTAAAACATTTTGAACCTATGTGCATTTTTAACTTTTAACCACTTTATGTAATTATCTTTAGGAAGATTGCAACATTGTTTAAAATATGTTTCAAACCACGTCGCATAAATGCGCCCGCAGTCCGCAACATGTTTATCCAACGTTGAGATTTGGATTTGGGTCACATAAATGTGCACCCGAGTTTTAGGAAGGTACATTATTAAATAACGCGCCTAAAAGCAACTACGCGTAGTTAACTTTGCGAGGGCCATGGAATTTTTCTAAATGAGATGCCTCGAATTCTAAGGTTGAGTTAAAAATTAATTAAAACGAGGGCCACGCAATTGTTATTTTTGTTCGGCATGGCGCACCTCAAATTATTCTATTGAAGAGGTCTCTAAACTAACTAAAGTTTCTCTAAATGGCTTACAAGAGAATGTTAATTATTTAAAGCAAATGGGTTCAGTCTAGCCCCCAAATAAACTGATGGTTTAATGAATAGAGGCTGCTCAGTTTGGGCCCAAGCGTGAGCCCAACAGCATGATAGGGCTGTCCCAGCTAATAATTCCTAAGGCCACTTGCATTGGCCCAACTGATGAGGCTGGTAATTTCAACCCAAGTGGACTTATGGTCCAAAGTCCACAAAAGGCCCCAAATCATAAGCTCAGACGCCCATACACACACAAAAGGAAAAATGGGCTTTCCTGAAGCCCAAAAGAACAAATGCATCAATGTAAGCTGCACCCTTAGAGTTATTGGGCCACATGCTAAAACCCAGTTTTGTGATCCAACACACACAAACAATTACAACCACAATGCTTCAAAATATTCCAGAAATATTAAAACTAAAATTAATTATCCTTAAGCGTGATCAAAGTGCGTTCTGATTTCAAATCATATTTATAATGAGGGTATTATCCTATAATGACTCATTCACTATCACCTTGTTACTCAAAATTTAATATTATCCCTTGACCTTTAAACAAACAATATTGCATGGTTTTGATTTCAAGAATAAACGAAACACTCCCTAACATGAATTCCAATTGAAAGTTTGATAACTTAATCTGTACTTGTTATTTTAGTAAGCTTAAATCAGCAATGAATACCAAAGCACAGACTAACTTCAAGTTTGACTGAAACAAATATAAGCATGCATGAATTAATTAAACCCTCTAACATCACAGTTTCGAAAATCCATATTCAAAACATGCTATACCAGATATCAGTACAAACTTCTTCATACCAAATCCTAACTCCAAACTACAGAAAAACAAACAAACTAAGATACTCAAGCGGTCAATCCTTATAACATGTTTAACAGTCCATTTACATATGAGATTTCATTTACTATTACAGGACCTAGAATCTAAATATCCATTCTAAAGGATCAGTAAATTTGAATCATGGAGAATGAGCAAATAAACCAATACAAGAAAACTAAGCTACTATAGAACATGTGTTGATACCCAATTTTTCCCTACATATTTTTAGACTCAAAATATTCTCAAAATAGCATGTACATGCATATATAAGCATGCCCAAAAGTTTTGGTATTTTTCCTTTATTTTTAAAGATTTTTTAAATCAATTTATTATCTATTTTAATACTACAAAATTCAATAATTATTCCCAGAATTGCATTTTTTGGTGAATAATTTATTTTCATTCTCATATTTACACTAATATATAATTAAGGTAATTTTTGCATATTTTTATACATTTGTTTGGTATTTTTTAAGCTAAATTGCATATAATTGAAATTATGGCCTATTTTACAATTAACAGCATTTTACAATTATGAAATCACTTTTAGTATTTTTACATTAATATTTGTATGTTATTAATTAGTCCAGTACCTTTAATTTATTTTTGAAATCATTTTTTACTATTTTATAAAATGATAAAAGGGGAAAATTGGCTATTTATCAAACAACCCTTTATTATTTCAATTCTAGCCAAATTGGCCACGCCCACTATCAGATTCAAATGGCCCGATATCCTAATTAAACTAACCCAGCCCAATCCCTAATATAACCCGGTCCAACCCTTTTATTTAATCTGAGCCGTTGATCAAATGAGATCAAAGATCCAGATCTAATTCCCTTAATTAAATTCAATTACCCCCCCCCCCCAGACCCCTCATTCTCTCTAATACTTCACCATGTCTTCTGATTTACATGCTAAGTCTGACTTTGTCTATTCCTTGCTATGCCTATGTCCTGTTGTTATACATTAGCATGCCTAAATTTTACTACTTCCAGGTTCCCCTGAATCCCTTGATTCTGTGTAGTCATGTTCATTAAACATGTATCCCCTTCAGCATTGTGTGATCTATCTGTTCCCCTTTTCCCATGATCCTTGTATGCAATCATGTACTGTTGAACTATGGTTCTGCTGTTTTCTTTTAAAACAAACCCCCTTATTTTCGAAAACTCTTCTTCCTGCACTTCACACTACTCTTAGAAAATAGGTTCTGCCCCCTTCGTGTGAGCATTGCTTTGAGTACCTCTGAGTACTCACTGAACTTTGACACACAAGGCTAGTATTCCACACTGCACATGTCCTGCATTTTCTTTTAAATGTCTAGGTGCTGGTATTGGCCAGGGACCCAATGGGGCCCTAGGGAGCTTTGCCGCACCTAGACCATGGCAAAGGCTGTGAACTCGAAGGGGTTGAGGCTGGAAGACTGAGCCTGATTGAAGGCTCCCTATAGAATAACTTCTTTTTTTGTTCTTATTTACTGTAATTCAGATGATACTGGTTTGTAATAATTTGTAAACAAATGATTGGGGTTGAATAGTGAATATGGGGGAGGGTTATGCATGCTTAGTATAAATAATGGGTAGAAAACATGCTTGTAGGATTTTATTTACTTATCTGCACAATAGATAACCTGTATAGGCCATGCATCTCATTCATTAGAGATCCTGCTTTAGGGTCTTTACTTTCAGCCTGTCATTACGCTCTGTTGTAATCACGATCAGTTAATAACTAGCAAATAATTAACAACAAGCTAAATAAGTTGACATTACTGCATTGGCATGTTAGAAACCATGATTTAGGTACTTCTATGTGCATTAGATATCCTGCCCTTAGGACTTCTCACTCGTTCGAGTTGCAGTAGTTAATTCATGTTTGTCTAATAACTTTGTTAAAATATGGCTAAGTGGTTTGAAACATTTTCTGCAAATACTTTATCAAGCGTACCTTTATAAATCAGAATCGAAATATGTATGTTCATTCTCTAAAATAATCATACAATGTACAACGACGCCTAGGCAAACTTTAGGCCCGATAATAACTGATTAATTGTGTTGCTATTAGCCCAAAACCAACCAACTTTCTTTTAATTTCAACTTTGCCTTTCCTATTCTTGTTTGATTTTCTGAAGCTCACTCAGTTTTCTTTCTTAAAACAAAACTCTGCTGAAAACGATTTTGAAATGATCCATCCATCTTACTCTTGCTAAGTTTCTGATTTCCATCACTGGATTCCCAACCTCTGCCCAGAGTCGTGCTATTACTGTTCTTACTTCATTTTTTTAACCAAGTTTAAACTGCTGTAAAAGTCCCTATCTTTTGAGACCTTAATTATGTTTAAGTCATGCTACTTATGTGTTTTGTTTGAGGAGGTATACATGAGCCTTTATATGTTTACATGCTTCCCCCCAACATGCAGTATGTGTTTTTTGTATGTCGCCTTAGATTTTATCCTTTGAAACCAATCAGCCTAATATCCCACCTTGTAGGACTAGTAGTCCTAAGTGCCTCCGGGACTGATAGGATAGGACGGGTAATAGCATGCAATAAGTAAAACGAGACCATTCCGCGTTTAATACCTTAACAGGGTGGGAAAGGGTAGATATGGATATGACGACCACGCGATAACACCACGTGTATAAACGGTTACCGGGTGTTGTGTGGAGTGATCCATATTATGTATAGACCTAGGACCCCTTCCCTTATTATACGTTTTATTTTCAGAATTTCAACTACTTTTTTGCCAAACTTCAGCTTTTTAAACTGCTTTTAACTTGCTACAACTATATGAAAATTTCCTCTTTTGTTCAAGATTTTAAAACTGCTTCCTCTATTAAAAAAAACTCAGTCTTTAACTTCTTTAATCTCTTGTAACCATTATGTGAAAAACCCCTTGTATTTGTAATTCTTGCTTGCCTACTTGTTGTTTGCATTTAAGTCACAATGTAACATGGTCGGGAACCACACTAGTGGATCTTGAGGGGTGCCTAACACCTTCCCCTCGAGATAATTTCTAGCCCTTATGTTTTCCAACTCAAAAACCTTTAGTGTCCTAATGCACTTAATCATTAGGTGACGACTCTTCAATTTCAGTTCCAAAAACCCAAATCCCAAAAGGGAATAGAGTTGTCCTCCCAAATGTCGTAAACCCGATTTCGCGAGAAAAAGGGGGCGTCGACAACATGTCGACTCTGCTAGGGATTTCTTTGGGCTTTTACCACTTCATGTTATGTGTGACTTTATTGCTTTCTTATTGCTTTCGTTTAATGTCTTTATTCGAAACTGACTTGGCTTTTTGTTTCTTTTCCTTTAATACTTTCATTTATTGCTTTCCTTCAATGCCGTTGTAATTCTGAGCAATTATTGTAATCATTATTTTATGAACGTGCAAATACGTGACAATTTGTTTCATTCTTGTAATTGCATCTTCAACAGCATATTCCACTCGTGCCAAACAAATGCCATAGCAACGCTTATATGAGTTGTTGCGCCCTTCCGATACTATCACCCCCTAAATTTGGTAAAGGCATATTTGCGGTAAAACCAGTCGATCAGCGGTGCAGTCGACGGTTCCGTGCCTTTCCCTCTTGAGTTGTCCGCTCAAGGGTACCGGTCTAATACCCCATAGAAACCTTATTCTATTTAACTATGCATGCATCACTGTCAAACCTAGCCGAGTCAGTTATGTTGTCCACATAATGACTCTTTAAGATAGCCTTGTCCAAAGTCCACTGGGTTTCCTTGGAACCCAAACGGATGCCGCCATATTCTGTGCATTTATTTGGAGAACTAAATGTCATTATGCTAATTATTGGTTTAAGTAGTCGAGTCCGGTGGGGGGTATGGTCTTAACCTTTTTTGTTTTGCAGAAAATGGAGAACAAGGTCCCCGACTTCGGTATGGTCAGTATACCCTCACTCTTGCTAACCTGGTGGAGGAATCTCCCATCAAGTGACCAAATCAATGAATGGAAAGATAGGGTCACCAAGGCTAGTGAAAAGCTGAATATCTGGAATACAGTCTGCTGGAGTTGGAAGGAAAAGTGAGGAAAAGAGTCACTGATTGCCAGAACGCTGAGGGAAACGAAGGAGAACGCCTGGCAAAGGCATTTTTACTGGTGAACCTACGCGAGCTGGAGGATTTGATCAATGAGAGCATTCAACCTTGGGAAGGTCCTTCTGGGACCAAGTAGTTAGGAGTCTTTTCTTTTGCTTTAAAATGTAATAAGGCCAATGTCCATTAGTGACATTTTACTTTCTGCAATTTTAGTATCTTTTTGGGATTCGTCTTATTTTTACCAATAAAATGAGGCATTTAGCATTATAGGTTCTCCAAATCAACTTGTCGCTAGGCCTACCTCGGGCACAACGAGGCACCCAAATTAGGACACGATTTATATTCTTACACTATGTGTTTAAATATTGCAACATTTCTTCTCATAACCCTCACTAACTTGCTACCTTTTTTGTTTTTACTTTTGTTTTATTCCTCTCCCCCAAAAAAGGTTAGTTCGTGCTCTCTGGCATCATCATCCTACTCCACAAGATCTAAGGGCCCTCCACCTCCTCCTCCTCCGAGTCCTATCAGAAACAAGAACAAAGCAAAAATGAAAGACTTGAGCAACATCAGGAAGGAGAACTCAGTTGAAAGGGTAGAGGTTCCTCAGGGTATTCAGGTTCCCAAAGAAAGTACCGCCCAGCTCGAACAGAAGTTACTGAAATTTCAGGAAGAATTGGACCAAATTCGGAACTTGGCAAACTTGTCATTTTCTCTCAATACCCTAGATGTCAACTTTCCCAATGCTCAAAACCCTACACCTCCGCAGAACATCCTGAAACTATAGAAACAACCCGCTCCCCATCAAAATTGCAACACATGCCACACTTCGAACAACACCCCACTACTCATTCCCGAACCACTAAACTCCACAAATGATCATCCCCACCACACCCCCATCTATGTGGAAACCATACCACAATATACTCAACCTATTTAAAGCACACCGGAGTCTGATGACAAAGACTCTCTCATCAGGAACCTGGCCGCAGAACTCAAGAAGCTGACTAGCCGAGTCCAGTGTTGAAGGAAACAAAGGTATCGAAGGGCTGAATTATGAGGACCTTTGCATTCAGCCAGATGTCGAACTTCCCGAGGGGTACAAACCTCCCAAGTTCGAAATGTTTGATGGCACAGGAGATCCTAGGGTCCATTTGAGGACATACTGCGATAAGCTGGCCGGAGTCGGAAGAGATGAAAAGATTCGCATGAAGCTCTTTATGAGAAGTTTGAAAGGGGATGCTCTATCTTGGTACATTAGCCAAGACCCCAAGAAGTGGACGAATTGGGTAGGTATGGCGTCCAATTTCATGGACAGGTTCAGATTCAATATGGAAAATGCGCCAGATGTACTCTACATCCAGAATTTGAAGAAGAAACCTACAGAGACATTCCGCGAGTATGCTACTCGTTGGAGATCAGAAGTTGCTAAGGTCAGGACGGCATTAGAAGAAGAACAGATGAACAGGTTTTTCGTCCGAGCTCAGGACCCACATTATTATGAGAGGTTGATGCTGATTGAAGGCCAAAAATTCTCCGACATCATTAAGCTAGGGGAAAGGATTGAGGAAGGCATTAAAAGTGGTATGGTCACTATTTTGAGGCATTGCAGGCTACCAACAAGGATCTACAGTCTGGTGGAACGTCCAAGAAAAAGGATGTGAGTGCCGTGATGGTTGCATAGAGAACAAAATCCCCAATAAAATACCAAACCTATCCATTACCCCCACTCACATATCAACCTACTCCAAACTACCAAGCACCCTTGCCCTCCTACCAAGTTCCACCACCTACTTGCCAATCATCTCCACCCCCCACATATCAACCTACCTCACCAAGATATTCCCAACCCGCACACGTCTACCAAGCCTACAATACCTAACAAGCTCACTATCAATCACCTCGCCAAAATTTCCCTAGACCCCGACCAAACTTCGACCGCAGACCTTCCAAACAGTACACCTCCATTGCTGAACCAATCGACCAGCTGTATGAAAGTCTTAAAGCCGCTGGTTACGTCACCCCTATCCCTGCCATAACTCCAGAAAATCCTTCCCAATGGGTCAACCCGAACAAAACCTGTGCATACCATTCCGGCATGAAGGGTCATACCATTGATGAGTGCCGCTCCTTGAAGGACAAGATTCAGGCCTTGATAGACAATAAGATTATTGTGGCAAAGGAGCCTGCTCCGAATGTTCGCAACAACCCTCTACCTGACCACAAAGGGGGAGGCGTTCACATGATCGAGATAGAAGATGATTGGGATCCCAAAGGGTCGATTGGATTGATTGCCGAAGGTGACGAGCCGAAGAAACCAACAATCACACTTAATCCGATTATAGTCCAGATCCAGCCTTCTGAGGACGCTGAGGTGAACATGTCCATACCACTCGATCTTGAAGCACCATCTTCCACCAAGGCGCCAAGACCAATTGAGGTTGAGTTTGGGTCCCCAAAAGCACCTGCACCATTTGAAGTTGCTGTGTTACCTCCCAAAGCGAGGGTACCCATCCCGGTGGCAATGTCAGCCATAGCACCATTCCATACAAAGACCGTCCCCTGGGATTACACCGTCGAGGCGAGAAGGAAAGGGAAAACCAAATCTGGAAAAGCAATTGCAGCACAGGGTATGACCAGAACCGGCAGGGTTTATACTCCAGAACATCTAGCTGAGTCCAGTAGGCAAGCCTCTGGATGACCGACCGTCACTGAAAGTGGGTCTGATGACCTCTGGAGGAAGATACAAGCAAAGGAATACTCAGTCATCGATTAGTTAACAAGACGCCAGCCCAGATCTCCATCTTGGCCCTGCTACAAAGCTCTGACGCACATAAAAATGCCTTATTAAAAGTGCTGAGCGAGGCATATGTGACCAGCAACATAACTGGAGGAGAAATGGCGAACATGGTAGGGCAGGTATTGGAGAGTCACAAAATCACTTTCCACGAAGATGAGCTGCCACCAGAAGGGCTAAGCCACAACAAAGCGTTGCACATCACTGTGCAATGTGAAGATTATTTCATCACCAGGATTCTGAAAGATGGAGGGTCCAACCTCAATATTTGTCCATTGGTGACTCTCAGAACATTGGGAAAGAGCCTGCATGAGATCAAGGATGGGGCCATCAACGTCAAAGCTTTTGATGGTTCCCAAAGGTCCACTATTGGGGAAATCAATTTGTGTCTACAAATGGGACCGACTTGGTTCGATGTTGATTTTCAGGTGATAGACATCCCAACATCTTACAACTTGCTATTGGGACGACCTTGGATTCACGCCGCTGGAGCTGTAGCATCAACCTCGCACCAGGCAGTGAAGTTCGAGTGGAATCACTAAGAGGTGATTATTCATGGCGACGGTAGTAATCCCATATACTGTCGCCAGACCATCCCAGCGATCGGAGGAAGAAGGAAGATAAGTGGGGAAACCTACCATCATATTGAGCGAGTCAACGCCGTGGACAAAGATAAATGGTGGGATAACAGGATTGAAAGCATACTGAATTGGAGTGGATATGAACCGGGCAAGGGACTCGGCAGGAACCTCCAGGGAATCACCGAACCTATCAAGCTGAAGAAGCATGGTACCACTTTTGGTTTGGGATACGAGTACACCTAGAAGGAATTCAAAGAATGGTCGCCACCCCGGTGTAGTCCTTACTATGCATTGGAGCATCCGATACCCCGTCTAGAGCAGACTTTCCAGCCAGCAGATGTCATATATGGGTCAGAAGAAGAGGAAGCGTTGGCGGCAATGAAGAATCTGTTCTTGGAAGACGACAATATGGACTGTCACATCATTTTCGAGGAGGGAGGGGAGGAAGGCCCTTCCATACAAGCTGTGAGCCGAGGAGCGCGCCTCGATAATTGGTCCATCAGAACCACCAAGGCCCGGAAAGCTTCGGGGTAGCAAGGCTGAACAAAGCACTATGCATTATCTTTTACTTTTTCGCTAGTTGATTTCCTTTCCGTACTTTCTTTAAATTTCGAAAAGAGCTCTGATATTCAAAACAATTATGGAATTTATCAAAGTATTTCAGTTTCTTATAAATCTCGCTCTTATTATTTTCTCTATCATTTACTTTATTTACACAACATTACTATTACTTATCTTGATGAACCGACGAATGTGACATGCGACGAGATAACGCAACAAACGGATATAGACTCAGAAGAGGATGATATACCAGAAGAGGTCGTTAAAGAGGTTGAGGACTTTGAGAATAGGCCTAAATCTAACTTGGACGAAACTGAGGTTGTCAACTTGGGGGATACAGAGAATGTCAAGGAAACGCGCAACAGTGTTCACCTGTCACCATCAGAAAAGGAAGAGTACACGGAATTCTTAAAAGAATATGAGGACATATTCGCCTGGTCGTATGATGATATGACTGGTCTCAGCACATCTATTGTAGCTCACAAACTGCCAACGGATCCAGCATGTCCGCCGGTAAAACAGAAGCTCAGGAAGTTCAAGCCTGACATGAGTTTGAAAATCAAGGAAGAAGTCACCAAGCAGGTCAAAGCCAAGGTCCTCAGGGTAGTAGAGTATCCAACATGGTTAGCCAACATTGTGCCAGTGCCGAAGAAGGACGGGAAGGTCAGAGTCTGTGTCGACTACCGGGAACTCAACCGGGCCAGTCCGAAAGATGACTTCCCTTTGCCGAACATACACATCCTGATTGACAATTGCGCCAAGAACGAGCTACAGTCCTTCGTTGATTGTTTTACCGGGTATCATCAGATATGGATGGATGAAGAAGACGCGGAGAAAACGACTTTCATTACGCCGTGGGGGATGTATTGTTACAAGATGATGCCGTTTGGATTAAAGAATGCTGGGGCCACCTACATGAGGGCCATGACTACTATTTTCCATGACATGATACATAAAGAGATCGAGGTGTATGTAGACGACGTCATCATCAAATCCAAGAGATCCACCGAGCATATGGAGGATTTGAGGAAATTCTTCAACAGACTGAGGAGGTACAATCTAAAACTAAATCCCGCCAAGTGTGCATTCGGGGTTCCTGCTGGAAAGTTGCTTGGGTTCATTGTAAGTCGCCGAGGAATAAAGCTGGATCCATCAAAGGTTAAGTCCATTCAAGAATTGCCACCGCTAAAGAATAAGAAAGAGGTCATGAGTTTCTTGGGGAGACTCAACTACATCAGCCGGTTCATAGCTCAATCCACTATCATTTGTGAGCCCATCTTTAAATGTTGAAGAAAGATGCCACTACGAAATGGACTGATGATTTCCAGAAGGCCTTCGACAGAATCAAGGAATACCTGTCAATACCGCCAGTTCTGGTTCCGCCCGAACCGGGTAGACCGCTATTGCTCTACCTTGCAGTACTGGATGGGGTGTTGTGTGTTTTGGGACAACATGATGAAACAGGGAGAAAGGAGCAAGCCATCTACTATCTCAGCAAGAAGTTCACCCCGTACGAGGCCCGGTACTCCCTGCTAGAACGCACCTGTTGTGCTCTGACTTGGGTAGCTCAGAAGTTGAGGCATTATTTCTGTGCCTATACCACTTACCTCATATCAAGAATGGATCCGCTGAAATATATCTTTCAGAAGCCCATGCCCACTGGCAAACTAGCCAAGTGGCAAATCCTGTTGAGTGAATTCGACATCGTTTACGTGACTCAGAAGGCAATCAAAGGACAAGCACTGGCAGATCATCTTTCCGAAAATCCCGTAGACGGAGAATACGAGCCTCTAAAGACGTATTTTCCTGACGAAGAGGTCTCTTTCATAGGAGAAGACATCGCAGAATCCTATGATGGCTGGAGAATGTTTTTCGCCGGAGCAGCAAACTTCAAAGGAGTTGGCATAGGAACAGTTCTAGTATCGGAAACAGGTCAGCATTATCCAGTATCTGCCAAACTCAGATTCCCGTGCACCAACAACATGGCCGAGTACGAAGCCTGCATCTTAGGGCTCAAGCTGGCCATTGATATGAACGTTCAGGAGTTACTAGTGATTGGGGATTCAGACTTGCTCATACATCAGGTCCGAGAAGAATGGGCAACCAAAAACTCCAAGATACTCCCATATTTGCATCACGTACAGGAGTTGAGGAAGAGGTTCACAAAGACAGAATTCCGGCATGTCCCCAAAGTCCAGAATGAGTTCGCCGATGCATTGGCCACTCTATCATCCATGATTCAGCATCCAGATAAGAACTTCATTGATCCTATCCCGGTAAAAATCCAGGATCAACCAGCTTACTGTTCTCATGTCGAGGAAGAAGCAGACGGAAAACCTTGGTTCGATGATATCAAAAGGTATTTGACAGCAGGGGAATATTCAGAAGTTGCAAACGCTACTCAGAAGCGCACACTGCGAAGGTTATCCAATCACTTCTTTCACAGCGGAGGAATCCTGTATAGCAGGACTCCCGATTTGGGATTGCTAAGGTGTGTCGAAGCAAAGGAAGCATCCAGGTTATTAGAAGAAGTTCATGCAGGGACCTGCGGTCCACATATGAATGGTTTTGTCTTAGCAAAGAAAATACTCTGAGCAGGATATTTTTGGATGACTATGGAAACAGACTCCATCCAATACGTCCAAAAATTCCATCACTGTCAGATACACGCAGACATGATAAAAGTGCCTCCAAACGAGCTTACTGCAACAAGCTCGCCATGGTCGTTCGCTGCTTGGGGAATGGATGTCATCGGACCTATCGAGCCTGCCGCATCAAACGGGCACAGGTTCATTCTAGTGGCCATTGATTATTTCACCAAATGGGTTGAAGCAGCGTCATATAAAGCAGTAACCAAGAAGGTTGTGGCAGATTTTGTCTGCGACCGCATCGTTTGTCGATTCGGCATCCCAGAATCAATCATTACTGATAATGGTTCCAATCTCAACAGTGACTTGATGAAAGCCATGTGTGAAACATTCAAAATCAAACACAAGAATTCTACAGCCTACAGGCCTCAGATGAATGGAGCTGTAGAAGCGGCCAACAAGAACATCAAGAAGATACTAAGGAAAATGACAGAAAGGCACAAGCAGTGGCACGAAAAGCTATCGTTTGCTCTATTGGGATACCGTACCACAGTTCGCACATCACCCGGAGCAACTCCTTATATGTTGGTTTATGGTACAGAAGCGGTCATCCCCGCCGAGGTAGAAATTCCATCTCTAAGAATCATACAGGAAGCGGAACTTGAAGATGCAGAATGGGTAAAGAGTCGCTATGAGCAGTTAGCCCTTATAGATGGAAAGAGAATGAATGCAGTTTGCCATGGTCAATTGTATCAGAACAGGATGTTCAGAGCCTTCAACAAAAGAGTCAAGCCGAGACAGTTCACGCCAGGGCAGTTAGTATTGAAGAAGATTTTCCCGCATCAGGACGAAGCCAAAGGAAAGTTCTCTCCTAATTGGCAGGGCCCGTACATGGTTCACCGGGTCCTAACAGGAGGAGCCCTCATACTTGCAGAAATGGATGGAGAAGTCTGGCCAAAGCCAATTAATTCAGATGCAGTCAAGCGTTATTACGTGTAATCATTATGATTTTTTATGATGTAATTTGAACTACGCCTGACCTGATTCCCGTTTAAGAGGGGATACGTAGGCAACCTTATGGGTTCGTTCACAATTCAATAAAAATTTTATTTCCCCCGATATTGGAAACTGGGGCAGAATTTTGAGGAGGACCCTCAAAATTCCGAAGTCAACTTTCAGCCATTCATCGCACGCAGCCGTCAGAAACACCAGCCCAGTAAACTGGGGCAGAATTTTTGAGGAGGACCCTCAAAATACCGGAGCAAAAAGGTTGCAATGTCTTGAACCGCGTCGCAGTAGCCGGTTCACCTGAAAGAAAACTATTTTCAATTATGTATTGTCATCATTTTTTTTACTAAATCATGCATGGCTACTATCAAATTGCTTTGTTTAGCGACGCTACCCCCAATGAAAACAAGAGCCGAGTAGGACGATCGGAGTCCACGGGAAGACGAACTAACCTTCCCCCTTTACAAAACTCACGATTTTTCTTTGAATGCAGGCACCCCAAGACCTAAAACCATCAGATGCGATTACATATTCATATTTTGCAGGAGTACAACTCTCAGAATCATCGCCTACTTATAAGTGCTATCCGCACATGACATACCCAGCAGCCACAATGACGCGATCAACTATCAGCCATCATCTACCACCTAAGAAACTTCGTTACTCTTTACCTTTATTTCTTGCATTGCATAAGGCTACCTTTCTGCCGTCCGAGACTAAGCATTGTCTCCATCTGCATTTCCTTGCATTGCATAAGGCTACCTTTCTGCCTTCCGAGACTAAGCACTGTCTCCATCTGCATTTTTTCTTGCATTGCATAAGGCTACCTTTCTGCCTTCCGAGACTAAGCACTGTCTCCATCTGCAATTTTTCTCTGCATTGCATAAGGCTATCTTCTGCCTTCG
>NW_017670803.1:346020-429229 GCF_001879085.1 Nicotiana attenuata
AGCTAAATTAAATCTAGGATAATTATTAGTAGCTAAAATAATTAGTTTTACCTACTAATTTGGGGGAAAATTGGTTGAAGAGAAGAAACCCTAAATTTTTAGGGTTTATGTTAAGTCTTGTTATGGTTGGGTCAAATTAAAATTTAGTTCTTGTGAGGATTAGAATCTAGATCTGATTATCTTGATATTTATTTTATTTCATTGTTTGACTCATGTAGATTTTCCTAAATAGAACTTTTCTACTTAATTAAATGATAGATAATTAATAAATTTATCTTTGGAATTTAGGAGTTATTAATTTGAGAATACACCCCTTATATTTATAAATAAAACACTTAACCCATTACATTATTGGGCATATTACACATATATAACTACATACTTAAGCTTAGATTGAAGTATCTTGGCATACTCATATCCTCATTTCGGAAAAACCTAATTTTCACAAAGAACAATTAGAAGATTTATCTAGATTGGTCAGCATGGTAATAGTATAAAACTATTCATACTATACTGATTGTTTATGAATTGAAATTTTAGGATATGACTTGAACTTTTAGGATATGAGTTGAACTTTTGTGGATATGAGTTGAACCTTTAGGATATGAATTAAAACTTTTGTTTATGTATTGGAATTTTAGATTATAAATTGAAATTTTAGGATATGACTTGAACTTTTATGGATATGAGTTGAACCTTTAGGATATGAATAGGACTTTTAGTTTATGAATTGAGATTTTGGTTTATGTATTGGAATTTTAGTTTATAAATTGAAATTTTAGGATGTGAGTTGAACTTTTTGGATATGAGTTGGACTTTTAGTTTATGAATTGAGATTTTGGTTTATGTATTGGAATTTTAGACTATAAATTAAAATTTCAGGATATGACTTGAACTTTTGTGGATATGAGTTGAACCTTTAGGATATGAATTGGACTTTTAGTTTATGAATTGAGATTTTGGTTTATGTATTGGAATTTTAGTTTATAAATTGAAATTTTAGGATATGACTTGAATTTTTGTGGATATGAGTTGAACCTTTAGGATATGAATTGAAATTTGGTTTATGTATTGGAATTTTAGATTATAAATTAGAAATTTTCAGGATATGACTTGAACTTTTGTAGATATGAGTTGAACCTTTAGGATATGAATTGGACTTTTAATTTATGAATTGAGATTTTGGTTTATGTATTGGAATTTTAGTTTATAAATTGAAATTTTAGGATATGACTTGAACTTTTGTGGATATGAGTTGAACCTTTAGGATATGAATTGAAATTTTGGTTTATGTATTGGAATTTTAGATTATAAATTAAAATTTCAGGATATGACTTGAACTTTTGTGGATATGAGTTGAACCTTTAGGATATGAACTTTTAGGATATGACTTGAAATTTTAGGATATGACTAGAACCTTTAGGATATGACTTGAACCTTTAGGATATGAATTGGAATTTTTGTTTATGAATTAGAATTTTAGATTATAAATTGAATTTTTTTTGGATGTGAGTTGAACCTTTAGATATGAATTAAAATTTTGGTTTATGTATTGGAATTTTAGATTGCGGGAGGATTTTGTAGAAGGGGTTGATGGTAATATTAGACATGCAATGGAACTTCCACCAAGAATAACTAAGACACAGTACCCAGTGTGCCTTTAATTGTTCTTCTCATTAGCGACAACGATGATGAGAAGGCAAGAACATGTATTTCAAATAGTTATGGTATAGGTAGGAGTTTAACATTTCCTAAGTAGATAAAAGAAGAGGTAATAGAGGAATTCTATACTTCAATTTCCAAGAGGAAAAGGAGTTTAATTGGGAGTGACAAGGTTGATGGTGATGGAATGTTTACCGTTGGTCATGGCAGTTCCCATAAAACGGGGATCATAAGACTCTATGATGACAAAGATTATAGGAAGTTTTGTTCTCAACTTTCTTCCAGGTCTGATCCGTACAAGCTTAGTGGGATATTGATGATATATTCAATGAAACTCGTATTGTAAAGAAGAAGAAAGAGACTAATTCAGAAAGGTGGGTCGAGGGTCGAGCCTCGACTATACATGTAAGTTTTTTACTTATCATTAAGTATTTTGATTTACTTTTATATAAATTTTGAAATAGTAATTCAATATAATTTTTCTTATAGGTTCGCTTCACAGCTGATGTGGGGGAATTCATACGAAGTCAGCCACCTAACGAGTCGGCCGAGGCAATCCAACTTTCGAACGAGGATGCTAAAAGAACACTCCTTGAGTACATTATATACTTTGAACTAGACAATAGAACTAGTTTTCGAATGAGCACGTTAACTTAGTTTTGTTAGCTTAATGTATTAGTTCTATTGATCTTTATATTTTGTTGCGTTTTTAGTGTTGTTGCTGTTGTTGTTGTTGTTGCTAGCATAAAATGCCTGTTTAGGATATTTGGTATA
This sequence comes from Nicotiana attenuata, assembly GCF_001879085.1. NCBI lineage: Eukaryota > Viridiplantae > Streptophyta > Magnoliopsida > Solanales > Solanaceae > Nicotiana > Nicotiana attenuata. The sequence continues at coordinate 348,457 of NW_017670803.1, forward strand.
AGCTGGCACGTGGTGTAGCAGCCAAAACAGGCAGTTTCTGCCAAAAATATACCAAAAAAGCGACCAACTTTGGTGTCCAGTTGGTCGCTATTCACTTAAAAAAAATAATTTTCTGGTAATTTTGCGACCAAGGTTGGTCGCTTATAGTTAAAAAAAAAATTAATTCTTGCCATTGGCGACCAATATTGGTCGCCCATTAAATAAAAAATTATAACATTTATTAATATAGCGACCAAAGTTGGTCGCTTAATATGATTAAAAATAAATAAAAATAAAACGTTATTTACATCTGGAGACCAACTTTGGTCGCCAAATATATAATATTAAAATATTTGAGCGACCAAAGTTGGTCGCTATATGCTTTGCCCGGAAAATTTGGTCCTTTTACCTGGGAGACCAACGTTGGTCGCTATTTAGCGACCAACTTTGGTCCCTAAGGTAAAGGGACCAGCTTAATATCGACCAGGCGTGGTTGGTCGCTTTTTGGTCACTTTTTGGCCAATAAGCGACCAACGTTGGTCGCTTTTGCTGGTCGCTTTTTTTCGGAATTCTAGTAGTGCGTTGCCTGGGAATACGGTTTTGAAATTACTATTTAGCGTGTGCTTTACTTTACGTCTTCTTCTACTCCATCACACTCTGCTTGCTTTGCTTGGTGTTTTTAGGTAAACATGGCCGAGTACAATGAAGAGAACCCTTTTGCGGATATAGATGAGAATATTGAGGATACAAATGCTATTGTCCCTCCAAGAGTTGATGTTGTTACCTTCAAGGTGGAACACGGTCTAATCCTAATGCTCAAAGCAGAGGAGTTTTTCAGAAATTCCACCGATGATGATCCGACACAACATCTCAGAAACTTCTTGGGTGTGTGTGCGATGCACAAGCAGAATAATGTCTCTGATGAAGCTGTAAGGCTGAGGGTGTTCAAGTACTCACTAGCCGGAGAGGCAAGGAAATGGATCCAAAATCTACCACCTAATTTCATTCATTCTTGACCTGAACTCCTCCGAGCTTTCCTAGCTAAATGGTTCCCGCAAAGCAAAAAGTCTGAGCTCCGGGATAAAATTTTCTTTTTAAAGCAATTACCGGGAGAATACCTACACGAGGCATAGGATCGATTCAAGCTATATTTAGTGAGGTCGCCGAATCATTGTTTTCCGGATACTATCTTGTTGGAGAAATTTTACATGGGCTTGGATCCTATGAATTAATCTATAGCCAAAAATGCAATTGATGGATCTTTTATGGATAAAATATTTGTGAGGATCACACAAATCCTTGACAAAATGGCAAAATATAACCAAGCTTGGCACTAAAAGGACACCATATGTGGAATTGCATATGGTACTCCTTCCTTGACCAACATGATTAAGGAGAACCAAGAAAGAGATTAAGTAATTTCCGGGCTTGCCACCAACGTCAATGTGTTGACGAAGATGTTCACTGAATGCCAAACAAAAAAATGTAAACGTGGTGGATGATGTTCAACCCATATCAAATGAGGATTACGAGGAAGAAAATTATGTCAACAACTCTCAAGGAGGTTATCAAAGGCAACCCTACCAATGTTCAGGACAACAAAATCAATGGAGGCCTAACCCGCAAAGGCAAGGCAACAAATAGTAGCGAAATGACCAAGGTAGTTCAAATCAAGGGAATTAGAGTAACAACAACAACAACAACTTTTCAAATCGGAGTTCAAACCCCTATGTTCCACCAAAGGGGCAATATTCCAACTCTCCGTATTGGAAGGAAAGTTCTTCAAGTGATTCCAAGTTGGAAAACATGCTTGAAGGAGTATTGAAAAATCAAGAAAGATCCGAAAATTCAATGAAGAATATGACCGAGCTTTTGGGTTCTCACTCCGCATCTATTCAAAAGTTGGAGATGCAAATGAGAGATCTCTCAAGAGAGCAAAACCCGAAGAAGAAGGGCACACTCCCAAATGACACAATAGTGAACCCAAAAGGTAGTGGGAGCGGTCCAACTTCTCATTGTATGGCAATCACAACTCGGAGTGGGAAAATACTTCAAGGAGAGAATGAACTAGTGGTCGAAGCGGAAGATTCTGAACAAGAAGTTGAGGCACAAGTTGAGGTGCCAATTGTTGTTGAAGTTGAAAGGTCCCAGAAGAGGTGAAAATTCAAGAAGTGAACCAGGAAGAGGTTAAGGAAAAGGTGAAAGAGACACAAAAAACTCTAGCACCAATTCCTAGACCTCCTCCTCTTTTTCCTCAAAGACTTGCTAGGAAGGTTGATGATAGCAAACTCGAGAAGTTCTATGACATTCTCAAGCAATTATCGGTGAATATTCCATTTATGGAAGCATTTTAAGAGATTGTCGGGTTTTTCCAAGTATTTGAAAGACTTGATCACCAAGAAGAAAACCACCAAGAATGAAGTGGTGAATGTGACTCACCAGGTTAGTTCCGTCATTGCGACAACCACCGTTCAAAAGAAAGAAGACCCGGGAGCTTTTACCATTCCATGCACTATTGGGTTGCACGATTTTGCAAGAGCTCTTTGTGATAATGGGGCTAGCATCAACTTGATGCCTCTTGCTATTTACAAGCAAGGGGGGTTAGGTATGCCGAGGCCTACAAGTATGAGGTTGCAAATGGCCGATCGTTCAATAAAGAGACCGGTGGGTATTGTTGATGATGTTCTTGTGAAAGTGGGGAAGTTCCTCCTTCTCGCCGACTTTGTGATCCTTGATTGTGCTGTTGATAAAGAAATCCCTATCATCTTGGGGAGACCATTTCTTGCTACCAGAAGAGCAGTTATGGATTCGGAACGAAATGAGATCACGTTTCGAGTTAATGACGAAGAGCTTACCTTTCAAGCGAGTAAGGTTATGACGTTGCCACATGCACACGAAAGCATCTTAGTCATTGATGCTGTTGATGAGGTAGAAGACGCAATCGAGATAAAGATGAAAGAAGAATGCCTTGGTCAGGCGTTGGTGGCTATTTTGGTGAATTTTGATGGTGAAGACATGGAGGGGTACATGGAATCGGTGAATGCATTTGAAGGACTTGGGTCCTACACTTATGCAACAAAGAAATATTATCTTGACTTAGAGAATAGAGTCACTCCTCCAGCCAAGCCTTCAATTATTGAGCCGCCACAACTTGAGCTCAAACCACTTCCACCGCACTTAAGTTATAAATTTCTTGGCTCTAATGAAACTCTATTGGTAATCATTTCTTCTTTGTTGAATGATGTGCAGGTAGAACACTTGTTGAATGTCTTGAGGGAGAACATGCAAGCCATTGGGTGGACAATAGCAGACATCCGAGGGATTTCCACCGGAATTTGTGAGCACAAGATACAATTGGAGCAAGAGAGCAAACCAAGCGTGGAGCATCAAAGAAGGTTAAACCCTTCCATGCAAGAGGTGGTAAAGAAAGAAATCATCAAATGGTTAGATGTCGCGGTGGCCTACCCCATTGACGATAGTTCTTGGGTGAGTCCGGTGCAATGTGTGCCAAAGAAAGGAGGCATGACCGTGATTCAAAACGACAAAAATGAGCTCATCCCAACGAGAACAGTGATCGGGTGGAGAATTTGCATGGACTACCGGAAGCGAAATAGTGTTACTTTCAAGGACCATTTCCCTATGCCTTTTATTGATCAAATGCTTGATCGTCTAGCGGGAAGGTCATTCTATTGCTTCTTGGATGGGTATTCCGGCTAAAATCGAATCAACATCGCCTTAGAAGATCAAGAGAAAACAACATTCACATGCCCGTATGGGACCTTTGCCTTTAGCCGTATGCTATTTGGGCTATGCAATGCCCCGGCTACCTTTCAACGGTGCATGATGCCAATCTTCTCGGACATGGTGGAAGATTTCCTAGAGGTTTTTATGGATGACTTCTCTGTAGTGGGTGACTCCTTTGAGCATTGCCTTGACAACTTGAGACAAGTGCTCAAAAGATGTGAGGAAACCAACCTTGTGCTAAACTGGGAAAAGTGACACTTCATGGTGGACGAGGGCATTGTTTTGGGCCAAAAAATTTCCAAACAAGGCATAGAGGTTGACCGGGCAAAGATGGAAATCATTTCCAAGCTTCCTCCACCCACTTCAGTAAAAGGTGTCCGAAGCTTTTTGGGGCATGCCGGTTTCTACAGGCATTTTATCAAGGACTTCTCCAAAATTGCAAATCCCATGTGCAAGCTCCTTGAAAAAGATGCAAAGTTTGTATTTGACGAGAAGTGTCTCAAAGCTTTTGAGGAATTGAAAGAAAAGCTCACCACGGCACTTATTGTCACACCTGATTTGTCCCTTCCATTTGAACTCATGTGTGACGCCAGTGGTGTAGCTATTGGGGCGGTACTTGGTCAACGGCATAACAAGATCCTTCATCCTGTCTACTATGCAAGCAAGACACTCAATGGAGCACAAATGAATTACACTATGACTGAGCAAGAGCTGCTCGCCATTGTCTATGCTTTTGAAAAGTTCCGGGCCTATTTGTTGGGGTCCAAAGTGATAGTTTACACCGATCATGTTGCTCTCCGCTATCTTATGGCAAAGAAGGATGCTAAACCAAGATTGATTAGGTGGGTTCTTTTGTTGCAAGAGTTTGACTTTGAAGTCAAGGATCAGAAGGGGAGAGAAAATCAAGTTGCGGATCACCTATCTAGGCTTGAGGAGACAGGAGACCAAAAGAAGACCTTGAAATTAATGATGCCTTTCCTAATGAGCACATATTGGCATTGTCTAGCACATTCTCTCCTTGGTATGCCGACATTGCTAACTTCTGGTTAGTGACCTTGTTCCCGACGGATTGGAAGCTTATCAAAAGAAAAAGTTCTTGCGGGAGTGTAGGCAATACTATTGGGAGGAACCCTTTCTGTTCCGTATTTGTGCCGACAACATTATTCGGTGGTGTGTTCCAGAAGATGAGGTAATGCCAATTCTCGAGGCATGCCATGACTCCCCGGTTGGGCCATCATGGAGGAAATTGTGCTTGAATGTGGCTACTATTGGCCACCGATCTACCAAGACGCAAATCAAATGGTCAAGGTATGTGATCAATGTCAAAGACAAGGGTCAATTTCTGAAAGACATGAGATTCCTATGAACTTTGTAATGGAGGTCGAGATCTTTGATGTGTGGGGGATAGACTTCATGGGTCCCTTCATGAGCTCTTATGGCATGACATATATCTTGGTGGCTGTGGACTATGTCTCCCAATAGGTCACGAAAATCGCCTTTCCAAACAATGAGGCAAGGAGTGTGACCGCTTTCTTGAAGAAGAATATATTCACGCGGTTTGGTACCCCCAGGGCCATCCTTAGCGATGGTGGTTCTCACTTTTGCAACAAGTCCTTCACCTGGCTGCTTGAAAAGTGTGGAGTCAAGCATAAGGTGGCCACACCTTATCATCCTCAGTCGAGTGGCCAAGTGGAAGTTTCTAACAGGGAGATCAAAAACATACTAGCAAACACGGTTAATGCAAACAGGACTGACTGGTCAAGGAAGCTAGATGATGCGTTGTGGGCATATCGCACAGCATTTAAGACTCCCATTGGCACCTCACTGTACCGATTGGTTTTTGGTAAGACGTGTCACTTGCCAGTGGAGCTTGAACACAAAGCCATGTGGGCATTGAAAAAGTTAAATCTTTATTGGGCCGAAGCTGCTAACCTAAGAATGACACAACTCAATGAGATGGAAGAATTCCGTCTCCATGCCTATGAGAGTGCAACCATGTATAAGGAGAGAATGAAATTTGTTCATGACAAGAAGGTTTGGAAGCGGGAATTTAAAGCCAGAGACTCTTACTCCTCAACTCAAGACTCAAGTTATTTCCGGGCAAACTCAAATCCAAATGGTCTGGCCCGTTCAAAGTTATGAGTGTGTCCCCCTATGGTGCTATTGAATTGGAGTCAGAGGATGGAACTCGAACTTTCAAAGTAAATGGCCCACGGGTCAAGCATTACCTCGGTACCACAGGAGAAAGGCATTTGATCGAATAATTTGCTCTCAAGGATAGTCCTACACCAGCCCCCACCACTGAGTAGCCCAAACCGGGATCGTCGTGCCGCGACGTTAAATCAAGCGCTTCTTGGGAGGCAACCCATGTAGGGCTGTGCATTTGGATCGGATATCCGAAATCCGATCCGATCCACTCTATTTCGGATTTTCGGATTTTGGATTTCGGATTTTCGGATTGGATACGAATTATGTTTTATAAAATTTCGGATTTTCGGATTGGATTTGGATTAGCATGATTTTAATCCGATCCGATCCGAAATCCGAAATTATATGGCCTATATATAAATACTACCCTAAAATTTTATGGTTAAGTACGCTTATTCATTTATCAGAGTGGCCCTAGCTTATATCGATATCAGTCCTCTCTAGTCTCTTCCGCCTCTCTTCTTCACAGCTCAGTCCTCTCTTCTTCACTCTTCATCTTAGTCCGACCAAGCTTCCGCCTCCCATCTTCACTCTTCACTCTTCATCTCAGTCCTCTCCTCTCGAAGTCTCGAAGTAGAAAACTAATCTCGAAGGCTTAAATCTCAAGTCTTCACATTCGATTTCCAATCAAGAGCAAACGACGCAAAACCCTAATAGACGGTAAGCCTGGCATTCTCTCTAACTATTAGTTATTATTGGTTTCATTGTTGCTTTCCCCCCCTCTCTTAGAGCTCAAATGTGATGTTTTCCACCTTTTATTTCACGACAGAAATCAAATAATGTGTGTTTTTGTGTCTTTTTTTTGTGTGAGTTAGAGAGAGATTACAACATCTTTATTTTGAATTTTCATGCTGTTTTTTCAATTTTTGTATGTATGTATCAATTTGTCTTTATATTCTATTGTTTTATCTCTCTTTCATTTTCTATTCTTCTATTTCTGATTTTATTTTGATTTTTTGTTTGCTTTGGTAGATGGAAAACGAGGCAGAGACAGTGAATGAACTTCAAATGGTTGAAAAAGTTGGTGAAAGTAATGCTTCAACTGATTCAACAACCAACAACAGTGCATCTGAACCTGGTTCGAAGAAAAGAAAAATGGTCAAGAAAGATCAATGGCTTGGCGCTACTTCGACAAGTTCACTGATGCCGAAGGTGTGAAAAAAGCAAGATGCAAGTTTTGTTCGGAAGAATATGTAGCCGATACCAAGCATAGCGGCACAAGCAATTTGTTATTGCATATTCCCAAATGTCCGACCAATCCCTACAAGGCAGAAGGTAGCCAGACAACATTAGGTTTTCAACCGCAAGGTCTAACAGGTGATGTTTCAGTTATCCCTTGAAAATTTGATCAAGAGGCATGTAGGAGGGATTTAGCTCGTATGATTATTAAAGATGAACTTCCCTTTATTTCTGTTGAAAAAGATGGATTTAGAGACTTTGTGAGAACTCTTCAACCTTTATTTCATATTTCATCTCGTACTACTATGACTAGGGATTGTCTTGAGATGTACCATGAAGAGAGGCTTGCTTTGAAGTCTATTCTTAAAGAATCAAAACAGAGAATATGCATTACTACTGATACATGGACTTCAATTCAAAGAATTAATTATATGTGTGTTACAGCCCATTACATTGACAATAATTGGAAATTGCATAAAAGGATTCTGAATTTTTGTCCAATTACTTGTCATAAAGGTCAAGATTTAGCTAGTGGTATTGCTAAGTGTTTACTTGAATGGGGAGTGGATAAAGTATTTACTGTGACAGTTGATAATGCGAGTTCTAATGATGTGATGGTTAGAGAGTTATCCAAGCAATTTACTAGATGGAACACTAACTTGATGGAGGGTAAGCATGTTCATGTGAGATGTATGGCTCACATCATCAATCTAGTTGTTCAAGATGGGTTGAGAGATGGGAGTGTGTCTATTGAACGAATAAGACAAGCTGTTAGGTACATAAGACAATCTCCCGCAAGATGGAAAAAGTTTAAAGAATGTTGTGATCTTGATAGGATAACTTCTAAAAAATCATTGTGCTTGGATGTTCCTACTAGGTGGAACTCCACATATTTGATGTTGAAGGTTGCTACAGTTTATGAGGAAGCCTTTACAAAGTATTGTGATATTGATTATGGTTTGATGTCATGTATTTCTAACTGCATTTGTGAGGATGGACAACCTGCAGGTCCACTTTTAAGTAGTGATTGGGATAGTGTAAGACGTATTGTGAAGTTTCTGGAAATTTTTTATGAACTCACCTTGAAAGTATCAAGTACACTTTATATTACATCTACTGTGCACTTTCTTGAAATATGTGTTGTTGATTCTTCTTTGAAAGAGTTGATGCAAAATGAAGATGCTTTCTTGAGAGAAATGGCAAAGAATATGAAAGAGAAATTTGACAAGTATTGGGGGGATCCACATAAGATGAACAAAATGATTTTTATCTCGTGTGTGCTTGATCCACGCCATAAGTTTAATACTCTTTCATTTGCGCTTGGTGCTATTTTTGGAGAAACAGTAGGTTTGAAAATACAAGAGGATGTGAAAACATACATGGATACTTTGTTTAATGTGTATGCAATGAAAAATGGTGGTTCTGGTTCATGTCCATCTTCTCCATCTTTTCCATCTTCTCCATCTTCTGGTCCATCTTCTTCATCATTGCTCTCAAAATTCATGCTAGATTTAAAGAAGCATAAGAAATGTGGCGGAGTTGATTCTAAAATGGAGTTAGATAAATATTTGGGTGAAGATGTTGAGGAAGATCATGAAAACTTTAACATTCTGGGGTGGTGGAAGTTGAACTCACCAAGATTTCAAACTCTTGCTGAGATGGCACGTGATGTTCTAGCCATTCCGATTTCTAGTGTTTCCTCAGAATCAGCCTTTAGCACCGGCAGACGCATAATTGATCCATTTAGGAGTTCATTGACTCCTAGATTGGTTCAAGCTCTTGTGTGTGTCCAAGATTGGCTTCGGAATGAATCAACAACTCCGGTTAAAATTGAAGAAGATTTAGATAATCTTGAACAACTTGAAGCTGGTAAGCCTATCTTATTACTTGTGTTTAATGTAAATGTATACTTTATTTGTATGTTTATTTAGGTTACTTCTAAACTAATTTCTTGTGTTACTATCTTATTATACAGAATTTATGAATACGGGAAGAGAGCCTTGCATTGTCGACATATAGTGATTTCCCATTTGTTGTACAAGCTCAGGTATTTCTTGTGATTTCCCATCCTTTACAGTTTATTATTAACAAATTCAATGTAAAACTGAAACCAATAAATTAATGAGCAGTACTATATTGTTATACTCTGTAATGAGCAGCACTACAACAAACTTGTTATACTCTGTTTTGCCCAAGCTATTGATGTTCAAATTCTTTGAGCTGTCTTTTTCTTTCTCTGAAAATGCTCTTTTAATTGTTTGAAATTGCAGATTTTTTACTTGTCTCACAGTCCTAATGAGAATCTGAGATTGAGAGCTACATTTGGCCTGGTTGCTGGTTGTGTTGCAGGTTTGTGTTGACTGTTGCGGCTTCCCAAAAGTTGGAACTTGGAACTCTTTTGTTTTGTGTAATCTGTTAAAGAACTGTTGGGACTTTAGTAGTTTGGTTTGTTTTATTTTGCTATGACAGTATGATTTGAAAGACAATTGATTGTGTTTTGTTTGGGGTCTTCAGTTTGGTTTGGTTTAAAACTTTGAAAGACAATTGTTGCATTATGTAATATTTCAGATTGTGGTTTTGTTTGGAGATGAATGGTGTTTACTGTCCAGTAACATTTGTGTGGAGAACTGGAGATGAATGGAGTTTTGTCTGCATTCTGAAAATGCTCTTTGGTTCTGTAATGTGTAATATCGTATGTTTCAGATCCATGCCTCTCTTTGTGCAATAAGTAAAGAAACTGAAACGTTGAATTGGACAATAGTGTCCTAAATGTTGTAAGTTGCAACTTGCAAGTATGCAGCAAATGATGTTAATCTCCTTTCATATGTGTGTATATTGAACATTGTTAAGTTCGAACAAGTATATGGAAAGTGATTGCTCAATTTGTATTTGGAAAGTGATTGCCAGCATCTGTTTATGTACTTCGAACAAGTACTCCAGTGAGTGACAATCCGATCCGACAATCCGAAAAATTATCCGATCCAAAGTTTAAAATCCGATCCGATCCAATGTTAATTCGGATCGGATTCAGATTGCCCTTTTTAGAATCCGAAATCCGAAATCCGAATCCGAAATATGCTAAATCCGATCTGATCCGATCCGTGCACAGCCCTAAACCCATATGTGGTAACAATCTTTTGTTAGATTTTTAATTACTATAGGTTTAGTTGTTAGTGTTGAGCAGTTTGACGTGTGTGTTAGAATGCACGTACCTCAAAATACAATGAAATAGGGTGCTAGGACTGAGGAGAGTGAAGAAAAGAAGGACCCGTGGTCTGCGGAAACTATGCAATCGCATAGTGACTATGCGGACCGCATAGTGGTCGCAGACACAGTCAGAAAAAAATGCAAATTTGGTCTTCAAAAATGTGGTGGGATTTCTAATTCTGCGGTCCGCATAACGGTTATGCGGCCGCAGAATGTATCGCGAAGTGAAGAGTGTGACCCAGCCATTAACTCATCCCATAACACATACGCGACCGCATAATGTGTTATGAGATCCACTTGACCGCCGCGAAACACACAGGTATTAAACCTTATCCCTTCGCATATCAGTCATTACACCCTCACTCTCATTCTCACTCACACACGAGCACCACATAACACAAAAAAAATCAAAAACAAAACAAAAACAAAAATGGAAAAGAACAAGAACATGCATTAGCGTAAACACACAAAATCACAAAAAAAAAGGGACAAGAATTGCAGAAGAACTCACCTGGTTTACATCTCAAAATGATTTCTTCAATTGCTCAACATCTAGTATGTAATTTTCCTCCCTCTCTTTCTTAATTACATTCAATAAGGTAATGAGTTTGCACCCTCTTCTTCCCCTATCTTCTCAATGCTTAACCTAATATTCATGCTAGGAGTAGAGACCAGGGGATTGGGTAATTTTTCCATGGCATGAGTGTGCAAGGCCTGAGACTGGGTGTTCGATCTCTTGAAAAAGGGTAGATTTTTTGACTGAGGGAGACGATCTTTACGGTCCACATAACGGGTTCGCGAGTCACAAAATCATCGCATATTGGTGCCATAATTTGCTTGTTGAGATGTATTTTTGTGTTCGAGTTTGCGATCACAAACTCATTTCGCGGACCACGGAATTGTCGCGAACTGAGGCAGAAAAATTGCCCCATCTGGTGAGCAAAGATGTGACTAGTTTGCGGCCGCATAGCCTGTTTTGCAGTCCTTTTTGTGCTCGCATACTTGCTTTGGCTTTTGAGTAATTTTATTGTGCGATGGGTGTGCGGTTCGCGCAGCTATTATGCGATCGCATAACTCATCGCAAAATCTTTTGCTTCTTTCAAACTCTCTCAATATATTTCCTATGTTGTATCAAGCACTCACCCATTATTTCATTGACAGGAATGGCACCAAAGAAGTCTCTCTCATTGCGATCACCTGCCGCTCGAGGAAACAAACGAGTTGCTGCTCTGAGCCAACAAACACAACAATCCAAACGCTCCGACCTGACACAGCTAGAAGGACATCTGAGCATTCCTCCTAGTCTAAAGAGGAGGAAGCACATACCGATCTTGTGCCACCTGTTCATCTTCATGCTGAAGCACACCTGAAAAATATGGAAGATCTCAGGTTTGGGGTTGCCAGCTCTCAGACCTCGTACAGGGAGGGCGTAGAAAAGAGAAAAATCCTAGAAGAAAAATAGCTCAGCTTGAACTGTTTAAAAGAACATTACCCTCATGTTCAAGAAAACATCAAAAGAGAGGGTGGGAGTCATTCAGTCAGGTCCCAAGAGAGTACAATGAGACACTCATGCGGGGATTCAATGCTTCCTATGCTGCAACCAGGAACGCAGAACAAAAGAGAAACTGTAGGTTCCAGGACATTGTTTTTGTCCGCAGAGTTGAAGTCCTCTGTGATGCAGGATCAATCAATGATGTATACTTTGAGGAGTGGGAGCCAGGCACCACAGAATATGACGAAAATATTAAAAACAAGGAATCCGAGCGTGCTTGGGTAGCTTCTGTCCTAGCCAAGGGAATTCCGCCCTGGATTGCACCTAAATAAAAGATCCACATGAGGGATCTTACCCAAGAAGGTCGGTACTGGCTGAATATTGTATGTTCACGTCTAATGCCCTCAAGAAATGAAACAGATTTAAGAATCAAGAAGGCAATCCTCATTTCATGCATCATGACGGGCATCAAGGTTAATGTGGGAGAGATTATATACCGTGAGATTGGTATCCAAGCGAACCAGGCAGCAACCTCATTTCCTTTTCCATGCCTAATCCGTGCTTTCTGTAAAGCCGTAACGGTTCCTCCTGTACCCAAACATGATCTCATAGCAAAAGCTCTTCAGGATATTGACATCACTTGGATAAATGATGTTGCAGATACAGTGGTAGACGATTCGACAGAGCCTCCACTCACTCCTCCTCTAGACTCAGCAGCACCTGCTGCTCCCTCACTGCCTAACATTCCTTCTACACCACCTACCTCCATATCCACTCTTAAGCAAACCACTGCACAGCCACCTGCTGCTTTACCAGCTCTATCAAAGCTGGGTCTACTAGCCCAACATGCTAATGCCAAGGTAGACAGACTGATAAAGGAACTCCAGCTCTCATCCGGTAAGCACTGGCCCCTATCCAAGCTTCAGTAAGCGTTCTTCAACAACAACATCAATCCTATGAAGATTGAATCAAGCACTTTGAAGTGCGACTTAAGAGGGTCGAGAGAGCCGAAGCTGGAGATATGACTAAACTCCAGAAGGATGTCGCTGAGTTTAAATCAGAGTTGCACAAGATGCAGAATTTAGAGTTTGTCTTGACCTCCTTTCTTTCGCAGGAAAGTGAGCAGGGCACTAGCACTTCCCACATTCCGAGCTTGGACGTGGATTTCACAAACCTTATGACAGCTCCAGAAGACCAGGGTACTGAGACTTCAAAGGTTTCGGCTTTCGTTATACACATTGACACTCCATTAGAAGAGGGATCTAGAGAGTCTGATGGGGAGACTGATGAGGGAGACAGTGAGGATGAGGAAACTGATTATGAGGCATTGGTTGAGCAGACTGAGGATAAACGGGACAACAAAGGCAAACAAGTTGCAGTCTCTACAGATATACAGGATGAAGAGGAAGCAAATGTGCAGACAGCAATTGCACACTCTATTGCGAACATGGTCGCCAAGGCCAATCCATCGAACATGCAGCCATCGATGGAAGAGGCTAGCAGCTCACAGGTTCCAGACCAAGCTCCACAGCACGTTGATCTTCCCATTCTAGCTTCCGATACCACCACACAGTCTGAGGTTCCACCTGTAGCTTCCTCGGTGCCAGCATCGGACCCCACAGCTGCCCCGGATGCTTCAGCCCCTCCTAGCACCTAGTGCGCCCCAGGAAGCCCCTAAACTTTGCTTTTACTTTCTCTATGCATTGGGGACAATGCATGTTTTATGGTTGGGTTGGGGTAGTAAAATTTTATTTAAGAACTTGTACATAAACTCTTCACTTTAATAGTGTAGATTGGTAGATAACAATGAATTCCCCTTGGTTTTTCTTTGGGGGGTTCTTTTCCAAGGGTGTAATAGTAGAACCATGGCAGTAGCATAATATGTTTTGACTTGTTTGGTGTTGATTGTTCTAGTTTCAAGCATGTAATGAATTTTTGTTAAATAAATTATACCCTTCAAATGTTGTATAAAAAAACATAAATGGTTAGTCATTCTTGTGAACTTGAGGCTCGCCCTTTGACTTTATGCTTACTCAGAATCTCAATTATCATGTGATGAAGCTTTGAGTTGACTTGCATTCACTTGAGGGCTGAAATTATGCTGAGTCGAACAATTCATGCGTTGTGAGTGAGAGAGGATTTGTACAAATAGTGCATACGATTAACTTTTGATGTCTAGAACTTGCCCGGTTGGTTTTTTAATGCAATTCTCAGGTTAATGATTGGGTGCTGAAATGATCTTAGGCTCTCTTATGACTGCTAGCTAATTTGACCAAATTAACCTTCCTAGTACATCAATTACCCTAGTTACCCTCGTTGAGCCTTTAACCTTTTATTTGGCTTCCACATTACAAACATTTACCCCTTGTGAAATAATTTCCTCTTTTGAACCCCATCCTTCCTTGAACGATTAAGAATGAGGCTAAAAGCCTAAGTTGGGGGTGCCGGTATAAAGTGGAAATGGATAAGGTTGACTACTGTGTGTAGAAGGAAAAAAAGCAACAAAAACCTCAAAGTTGTATATGAAGATACTCAAGCTCCAAAGAAAAGAACAAAAAACAATTGTACATATATAAAAAAAAAAGGAGAGAAATGGAGTGGAGTCTTGTGAAAACTGAAGAAATACTTTGAGGTGGTTCTATGTCGGTAACTCGAGGTCAATAAGTGCTACGTAGTAAAGAAGAAAAGTGTATGTAGAGTTCAAGGAGGGTATAGCCACTACATTCCCAAATATTCATCCAACCCGTCCTGAAGCCTACACTACAACCCGTGAAAAGTCCTTGGTGATCTACAACCAATCATTCCTGAGAGAGCAGCAAGTTAAAATAAGGGCAAGCATATGGACTGATACTTGTAGCATGTAGCTTTCGTTCTGAGTGCAAGAGTATTTGATTGCATTCCCTGTACATATGTGTGAGTTGGGGATTTTCTTTGTTGTGAGCATGAATGATTTGCAAGATTTAGCAGAAGCTAGGTTCTTGAAGTAGAATACAAGTGCACACTTAGCTGTGGGTAGCAATCTGCCATTTTGCTTGAGGCTCGAAGTTTACAAGTTGATTAGTCGAATTGCTAAATGATCGTTGTTTTCCACTGAGGGTGAATAAAAGAAGTTACATGCTTGTTAGCTGATAGTCAAACCATATACAGTCACTGCTATTTTGTGATATGTCGGAAATAGAGTAGTATAGGGTAGGATGATTTTGTTTTAGTTGCTTGAGGAAAAGCAAGAGTTTAAGTTGGGGGTGTTGATGTGACGTAGAATTTCGGCACTTTCGATACTAATTACATAGACTTTAGCTCGTCTTTTGAAGAATTTTTAGTTATTTCTTATAAAGTTTTGGTGTTTTGTAGTGTACGAGACTTGAAGAACCAAAAACATGAAAAAGAAGTCAAAAACCCATCGAAGGGAAGAAATGCGGCAAGTCTGCGACTGCGGAAGTGATATGCGGACCGCAAACCTACCGCTGACTGAAGCAGGTTTTTCCGCTATTGAAGAGAAGAATATGTGGTCCATTATGCGGTCGCATAACGCTTCTGCGAACCCGCATAATGACTGCACAATTGCAACAAGAGAACTCTGCTTGAACACTTTGCGTTGAAGTCTGCGGTCGTATAATCACTATGCGGATCGTAGAATGGAAATGCGATGGAGAACTGGGCAACTGGGCGTGTGATTATGCGACGACCCTTGAAACTATGCGGACCGCATACTTGATCTGCGACCATTTTGCAGTCGCAGATGAGTTCTGCAGAGGCATTTTTGTCCATCTTTGACCCCAACTTTTGGTCCACTATAAATAAATTTACTAGGGTTTTTGTGGGACATTGAGTCTGAAAAAAAGACCACATTGAAGGCATTGAATACACCATTATTTTGGAAGCTTTTGAAGAGAGAATCTTGTACCTTTGTAAACTTTATGACTTTATTTATTGCTTTATTTTTGGAGTCTAGTATGAGTAGCTAGTTTTAAATACTAAGGTTGTGGACCCTAAATGGGTGTAATGTTAATGGGTGTTTAACATTGAGTATATATATAATGGTTGGTTGATATTTATTCATTTCTAATGCTTTATTTATTATTGGTGGTTGCAAACATTGACTTGTTCCATTTTACTCTATCTTTACTTGGAAAAGTGGGTTAGGGTTTGGTAGAAGTGAATATCAAGAGCTCAAGGCTTTAACCTTGTTTAATAGAATCGCTTAGGAATAAGTGGGTTCTACTTGGCATAAATTGATTATTCTTAATTGCAACTCTTTTATATTTGGGATAATCATAAAGAGAAAATACGACCCAACTATTGCAAAATATTGGATAGTCAAATGCATATCAAAGGACCTTCCATTAGAAATATATCATAGTAACACCGATAGCATTACATTTCATTAGTGGGGACACAACCTTGGTTTCCTTAATAAAATTAATTACATTCTCACAACAATATAGTTAACCTGTTAACTCACAATTATATCATTCTCTTTTTAAGCTAAATGAGCAGAATTACGACTTAAGTCAAGTTTCACACTATTCAAGTAATATTTTCACACCTATTCCCTGTTATCGCCTTACACTATTTATTTAAGTGTAATTTGAGCCTATCACCATTTATATCAAATCAAGCATTAACCAAGAGTCACAAATACTGATATGAGTTTCCTTCTACCCAAGCGTCTCCATCGGATTGCTACCACTTAGGGGGAAAAAAGGACAGTTCGGTGCACAAAGCATCTCACGTTCATGCGGGATACAAGGAAAGACCGCACTACAAGGGGGTGTAGTATAGGCAGCTACCCTGATGCAAGCATCAGTAGCTGATTCCACGGCTCGAACCCGTGACTTATAGGTCACGAGAAGACAATTTTATTATCGCTTCAAGGCTTCCCTTCTCATTTAGGAAGAGCTTAATTACAATTTTCGTACAAAGCTAATAATAATTTATTGCGATATGAAATGGGAACAATTAATAATGTCGTGCAATAACACCTTGTTTCGTACACCTTACAATCTCCCTTTTTTTCTCGTCATTTCTGCATTGTTTTCACAGCAAAACTAAGCATCAATGTAGTTTACTGCCGTTTGTTGAGTTCGATGAAATTCTGTAATTTCTATTGCCGGTATTATAGAATAGTTGTTCTATTCTATCCTAGTAGGAATTATTCCAATAACCTTGAGCAACAATAAGGGAATGTTTTGCGATGAAAAAGTTTTTCTCTCTATGGAATGAGAGCTTCTCTCAGCTTCGCTGATGACGAGAAAATCGAAGACTAGAGGGAGGGGACAGCAATCGAAAGGTAGTAACTAAGGAATAACCATGTAAAAGACGGGAATTTCAGACTCGGCTAATGCGAAGGAGCAACGTATCATCGATGAAATCCAATGAATTATTCCTTTGGATCTAACCATAGCGTCCACATCGAAAACACAGCAAAGGAGCAATTCAGTGAACAGAGGTGGGGAATGTGTGGATCTAAGTTTGGGGATGACATCCTGGGATGACATGGTGGAGGAGGAAGTCATAGATAGTGTAACGACCCGGCCGGTCATTTTTGGAATTTATGCCCCGATCCCCCATTTACCGCTTCCCCTAAGTTCATTCTGCTATTTTGGTATGCTGGGACGTTCGGTGTTAGGGTTCGGAGTGTTTTGGGACACTTAGTCCCTAAATGAGAGCTTAAGTGTTGAAAGATGATCCGTAATCGAAACAATGTGAAGACGACCTCGGAATGGAAATCCGATAGTTCTGTTAGCTCCATTAGGTGATTTCGGGGTTGGGAGCGTGTTCGGAATGAATTTTGGAAGCTCGTAGCTCATTTAGGCTTGAAATGCCGAAGTATGAATTTTTTAAATTTCCGGTCCGATAGTGAAATTTTGATCTGAGGGTCGGAATGGAATTCCGGAAGTTTCTGTAGCACCGTCATGTCATTTGGGACGTGCGTGCAAAATTTTAGGTCAATCGGACGAGGTGTGGTTAGGTTTTTGATCGAAAGTGTGTTTCGTTGGAATTTGAAGTTCTTAGGCTTGAATATTTGATTAATTCGTGTTACCGGCGTTGTTTTAGGTGGTTTAAGGATTGGTACAAGTTTGAATGATGTTATGGGATATGTCCGTAGGTTTGGTTGAGACCCGGGAGCCTCAGGTGTGTTTCGGATGCTCATCCGAGCAATATGAAGTTTGGAAATATTGCAGAAAGTTGCAGGTCTGAATTCCTTCTTCGCGTTCGCGAAGAAGGCACCGCGTTCGCGTAGCAGTAGCCTATCCTCTCATCGCGTTCGCGGCCACTCTCCCGCATTCGCGTAGTGTAAGTCTGGAGAGGGGGGCCCGTTCCTCTTCGCGTTCGCATAAGATCACCCGCGTCCGCGTAGCTTCACTATTTCCTCCATCGCGATCGCGTAAGCCTTGTCGCGTTCGCGTAGTTCTTGATCCCCTGGCCTTCGCGTTCGCGCTCCTCCCTTCGCGATCGCGAAGGGCATTTTTGGGCCCTGATATTTTCCTTCTTCGCGAACGCGTGCTTCCTATCGCGTTCGCGATGCTTTAGACTCCTGAACAGTACTTAACATTTCAAAAACGAGGTTTTGCCATTTTTATCAAAACTCAAGGTTTGGAGCTCGAACTTGGGAGCAATTTCAAGGGTTTTTCAAGGGCAATCACCGGGTAACGATTCTCTACTCTCCTATGACTAAAACCCATTAATCTAATCGCAAATTCACCCTTTAATTTCGTGTTTTTGAATGGGAAGTGGGTAAACTTCTTAGACCTAACTATGGGGTTTTGAGGGGTCATTTGACCTCCGATTTGGGAGATTTTTATATGGTTAGACTCGTGAGAGTACGAGGGTTCTGAAAACGTAAAAATTATTCGATTCCGAGACGATGGCTGGAGGGGCATTTTGGTCATTTTACCTATTTTCGCGCCCTAGCTCTAAATTTAATAGTGGAATCAGTTGTTTGCAATATTATTTACGATATGTAATTGAATTGAATAGATTTGGGCCATTTGGAGTCGGATACTCGTGGCAAAGGCGTGGTTTCTATTGATATTGAGCCGGTTCGAGGTAAGTGGCTTGTCTAACCTTGTGTGGGGGACCTTTCCCCTTAGGATTTGTTATTTGTTGATTTGAGTGCCTTGTACGCGAGGTGACGGGCGCGTACTTGAGCCAATTGTTGGAAATCCGATTTTCTTAAGATATTGAGATTGAGTTCCTTTCATATTTGCTTTATTCTACTTGCAATTATAACCTGTGCTAGATTAGGAAAGCATGTTTAGTTGATTTAACTTGCCTAATTGCTTAAGTTGCCTTAACTGTACTACGTGAAGCATGCTAGGCCAGTACTACCTGTTGCTTGTCTTTTGTACTTCGTTTCCGTGTACCTTCTGGTTATGATTGCGCATTTACATTGGGACTGCGGGTTCGATTCCCGATAGATCCCCCTGCACTTTTACTTTGGGACTGCGGGTTCGATTCCCGATAGATCCCCCTGCACTTTTACTTTGGGACGGCGGCTTCGATTCCCGATAGATCCCCCTGCACTTTTACTTTGGGACTGCGGGTTCGATTCCCGATAGATCCCTCTGCACTTTTACTTTGGGACTGCGGTTTAGATTCCCGATAGATCCCCCTGCACATTGGTGGTTGGACTACGGGACGGTATCCCGGGAGATCCTTCGGATGTACACATATGATGGACTACGGGACGGTATCTCGGGAGATCTACCGGACAGATGAGAAAAAGGGCTACAGGACGGTATCCTGGGAGACCCTCATTGTTATCATTGGTGTTGAGCTGTGTTCATTCTGTACTCGTGTAGTTGTTATAGCCTCGTTGACTTGTCTTATCTCACTGCTGTACTTATTATATCTGTCAGATTTTTATATTGTTAAATTATTATTATTAATATATTTTGTCTCAGTAGGGCCCTGACCTTCCTCGTCACTACCCAACCGAGGTTAGGCTTGGCACTTATTGAGTACCGCTGTGGTGTACTCATGCCCTTCCTGCACATGTTTTTCATGTGCAGATCATCCAGGTACCTCCACTCAGGCGCACTATCAGTGAGGCAGGAGGACTACGGAGACTTCGAGGTAGATCTGCTACGTCCGCAGACCGACGAGTCTCCCTCTCACTCTATCTTTAGTACTTAGTTTTCCTTCTTTCGGTTGCTAGAAATTCTGGAGTTTGGTACCTTTACTATACACTTCTGTAGCCTGTGTTGCCCGTGAGTTTCCGGGTTTTGGGAATTGTTTTAGACTTGTGATATTGAGTTGTACTTGCCAAGCGGCATTCAGTACAGTTTCCTTTAGATAATTGATTTGATTTTTCTCTATTTTTCCGCAATTATTATATTTTCGCAAATGTTAGGCTTACCTGGTCATGGGGGACCAGGTGCCGTCATGACATGTTCACGGTTGGTGAACTAGGGTCGTGACAGATAGTGAGGACAAAGGTACGCTGTCGAATTCAATTTCAAACCCTAAATCATGGAGTCGTGTAGTAGGAGCAATTCGGAGCACAGATGGACTTGATTTGAGCAAACCAGTAGAGAGTCATATGAATGTGAAAATTACCCTAGATGATATTAAAGATGAAGTGGAGTTTTGCGCATCGACGGTGGTCTGTTACGTCTTAGGATCCAATCCTCCTCAACTAGTAATGGATGGCTACTTTCGGCAGATATGGGGAAAATTAGGTACTGGTAAGGTTGCACAAATTAATCGTGATGTTTTCATTGTACGATATCATGATATGGAGAACAGGAACAGAGTGGTAGAGGAGGGGTTCCAAATGTTCGACAAAAAGCCAATCATAGTAAAACCATGGAAACCAGATATGGACTTCTCTAAGACTCAAATGGAGAAGATACATGTGTGGGTAATACTCTCAGGATTGGACATCAAATACTGGGGCAAGAATGCTTTGACCAAAATAGCAGGGCTGATAGGGTAGCCACTCAAAGCAGATAGTGCAACTACACAGAGGGAAAGGCTAACATATGTTTTGATTATTGGTGGAGATTGCACTAAATTAAACATACCCTACATTCATATTGTTTGAAAATGAGTACGGCGAAGTGATAGAGCAAACTATAACATATGAGTGGAAGCCTATTTTATGTGATAAATATGGTAACTATGGCCATGAAATGAAATGAAAGAGTGTAGGAAATTTCTCTAGGAAGAAAAGAGTAAGCAGGAGAAAATGGAAGGGAGTAAAGACCAACAAGGGATGGGAAAAACAATTGACTAGTACTAGCTTGGGAAAAATAACAGATATAGCGGACAAAGTACCCGTAGAGAAGGGGGAAAACCAGATCAAGAAGATAACAAGCAAGCAAGTCAACCAACAAGGATTCAAGTCGAGGAAATATTTTTAAAAAGGGGTGACCATGCATAATACAACCATTAAGCTAGAGAAAACATTTTCTATCCTAGTGGAGCAACAACCAGTTGAAGGAAGGAACAAATACTCAGAAGAACCAAGCTCTTCTTTTCTTGAAGAAGTGCATGGTGGAGGGGAGCTAGGACTTGGCAAAAGTGGGGTCCTCCCCCATCCTAATGGACAGTATTGGTTTCTAGAACACTAGGGGAGTAAATAAACCTACCTAATAGACTGAGATTCGTCTGTTCATGCATAATGCAAAAAAGGTAGGGGTGTTTAGTCTCCTGGAAACCAAGGTGAAGAGAGCAAAAGCCGAACTAGTCTCTCTTCACCTCTGTCAAGGCTGGTCATTCAGCACAAACCTATCCCAGCATCTAGGTGGAAGGATATGGATTCTATGGAATCCAATGCTATATGGAGTTAATATAATTAAAATGATAGTACAACTAATTCACTGTGAGATACAACATAGAAGGACTGGAAGAAAGTTTCATGTGACTATGGTATATGCTTTCAATGATGTTGCACTAAGAAGAGAACTCTGGTAGGCAGTTAAAGAAATTCATGCTCAAATGAGGGGCCGTG
The DNA here is from genome assembly GCF_001879085.1 of Nicotiana attenuata. Taxonomy (NCBI): domain Eukaryota; kingdom Viridiplantae; phylum Streptophyta; class Magnoliopsida; order Solanales; family Solanaceae; genus Nicotiana; species Nicotiana attenuata. The sequence continues at coordinate 370,224 of NW_017670803.1, forward strand.
GGCGATAATGGGGACTTTAATTGTGTTCTACGTAAAGAAGAGAGAGTGCAAAGCCCGATCATAATGGAAGAGATAAGAGACTTTAAAAACTGTGTTGAGAATTGCTCATTGTTGGACCTTAAATCCTCTGGAGCTTTTTTCACATGGGCAAACAAGCAAAGTCGAGGGGATATGGTACGAAGTAGAATAGTTAAAGTGATGGTCAATGCTGAGTGGGGAATAAACCTACCTGCATCAATGGTACATTATAGGAGTGATGGGTTGTTTGATCACTATCCAGCCATTATCAGTTGGGAAAATGGAAGTCAACCAAAGAACAAAAGAGTCAGATATTTTAATATGTGGAGTATGGCCTTAGACTTCAAGGAGAAAATAAAAGCAGGGTGGTGGACTGACAGGAAGGGCACTGAGATGTATGAATTAGTGAGAAAATTGAACAAGATCAAACGTACACTGCAAGAGCTGAATAAAGACAGGTTTAGTAAGGTTGAACTGAAGGCAGATGAGGCAATACAGAAGTTTCAAAAGTGCCACGAAAAAATTCAATTGGATCTATATAACATTCACTTGATAGCTGAAGAAACTAACCTCTCACAAGAATGTAAAACATTGAATGTTGCTAGGGAAAATTCATGAGGCAACAATGCAAAGTACACAGGCTGACTTAAGGGGACATGAATACAAAAAATTTCCGCGGTGTTATGAAAGCAAGAAGAAACTCCAACAAAATATTCTATATTGACAATGCAAAAAGGCAGAACATCACTGATCTGGAGGGGGTAGCTAAGGCTTTTATCACCTTCTATGAAGGACTATTGGGAACCAATAAAAGTGACAGGGAGCATGTATGTAGAAGCTTGGTAAGACATGATCCTATTGATTCTACTGTACAAAGAACATAATTAGAAGAGAAATTTGCTGGAAGTGAGGTCAAGAAAGCAATATGGGTTACTACTGGAGACAAGGCACCAGGCCCAGATGGATTTGGTAGCTAATTCTTTAAAGTTGGATGGGAAATAGTAGGGAAAGATGTGGTAGAAGTTGTGATGGAATTCTTTAGAAGTGGAAAGATGCTTAAAGTATTGAATAACATAGTTATTACATTGATACCAAGGAGTGCTCATGCATCAATATAGGGGATTACAGACCAATAGCATGTTGCAATACTATTTTCAAGATCATATCGAAGATGCTTTGTAATAGGCTCAAACAAGTTCTCCCTGACCTAATATCTGACAACCAAAGTGCATTTCTAGCTGGGAGGAGTATAGTGCAGAATATCCTCATTTTTCAAGATCTAGTAAGACTCTACAATAGGAAAGCCACCACCAAGAGTTGCTTGATAAAAATTGCCCCCAAGAAAGTATACGATTCAGTTGAAAGGGGATTTGTTGAGGAAATGTTACATGTTATGAACTTACCTGTGAAATTCATCAAATGGGTGATGACTTATATATCAACAACACAGTACAACATTGCTTTGAATAGCGGGTTATATGGATATATCCAGGGTAAGTGTGGTTTGAGAAAAGGCGATTCAATCTCCCCACTGATTTTTGTCATCTGCATGGAATACTTTTCCAGAATAATGAGAGGGTAGCTAACATGCTAGGCTTTGAGTATCATACAAAATGTAAGGGATTGAGTCTGAATTACCTATGCTTTACTGGCGATGTCCTTCTATTTTGCAAAGGAACCTACCAGTCAGTATTGCTGAATGTTAAGAGGCCTAAAGTCCTTCTCGAGTGCTTCAGGATTCACCAATGCAGGGAAGTCAAATATATTCAGTGCCAATATGGGTCAACAATGTCTGATGAATTTATGTGACATCACAGGGTACCAGACGGGTTCTCTACCATTCAAATACTGAGAGTTCCAATTTCAACCAAGAAGCTCACTTGTATAGAATGTGAGATGTTGGTAGACAGGATGATAATTAGGATAAGAGCGTGGAGATCGAGGCACTTATCATGTGCAGGTCGAGTGCAGCTCATTAACTCAGCATTGATGCATGTAAACACATATTGGGCACCCATATTTCTTTTACCTAAAGCAATGATGAAAAAGATAATAGTAATCTGTAGAAACTTTCTATGGGATGGAAAGGATGTAAGTAACAAATCACCATTGGTAGCAAGGGACTTGGTCTGTAGACCAAAGAAAGTTGGGGGGGGGGAGGGGAGGGGAAGCTGGAAATCACAAATGGGGTGATATGGAATGAGGCAGTAATAGCCAAGTATGTGTGGAATATTTCTCACAAGATAGATGACTTATGGGTGAAATGGATAGACCATGTTTACTTAAAGGGCAGCTCTTGGTGGCAATACAGACCTCCCAATGACTGCTGCAGGTATTGGAGGAAAATTTGAACAATTAGGGACATGTTTGTACAGGGGTATGTGGAGCAAGGGTGGCAGATAAGGAGCGGCAGGTATACCATTAAAAGTGGTTACCTTTGGAGAATAGGAACCCGGAGAAATGGCCTTGGAGCAGCTGGGTATGGAATCAAGGAAATGTGCCTAAACATAGCTTTATTCGTTGGTTGGTTGGGCACAAACGACTACTAACAAGAGAGAGAATGCAGAAAATAGGGATAATCCAAGACACAAACTATACAATTTGTGAGAATGCTCCTGAGACGTTAGAACACTTGTTTTTTGAATGCCTGTTCTCAAAAGCTTTGCCTAACTGCAGTATTGAAGTGGTTGAACATTAGGATACAAAATACTACACTACAAGGGATATGGAGAAGGCTAATAGGGGTCAAAAGAGAAAGATGCGGATCATTCATAATGACATTACTTGCAGCTTCGGTGTACTACATACGGAAGGCTCGCAATGAAACACTATGGCATCAACGAGTCCCTAGCCCAGGGACTATCTGTACTCAAGTTCAGCATGAATGTAAAATAAGAAATGATAGAATAGGTACTAAGGAAAGAAGTAAGAGGGACAGGGAGTAAAAGGTGGACTATATAGACAAAGGTCATAACACATAGAACACATAGAGCCAGGTTTTGCGACAATGGTAAGATTATTGGCAGCAATACCTAGCTTTCCTAGTTTGTACAGTTTTAAAATGTATACCTCATGCAGTTGTTGTTGGGATGATTAATAATATCTTTTTTTTCTTCATCAAAAAAATAATAAGGGGATTAAATTTCTTAAGGAAACACAGTTTTCTATTGGGCTCAAAACTTCTAATTCTTTCTGTTTTTATTTCTGTTTCTGTTTCTATTTTACTTTTGCATAAATTATTCGAACATAGATTAATAATATGCGTACACACTACTCTCCCCAGACCCTACTTGTGGGATTATACTGGGTACGCTGTTGTTGTTGTTGGTGGATCTGTCTCTACAAAGAAACACATACACTAAACAAGAAAGCGACTAATACCAGTGTTGAACGGGATCATCCATACAGAAATTAGGGACCCTTGCATTTTGTCTGATGTCTCTGAAGATTTTTTACCTTTGAGTTCAGATATTTATCTTCTTGAAGTCTGTTCATCTCCATCTTAAATCTGGAAAAGCGTCCATAAGACATACGATATTGTCTTTTAAATTCTAAAATTTGAGGTTGCTAATTCATGACTAGTGATAATCAGTGTGCTGGTAAATGCAACATTGTTGTCCCCCATATTAAATGGTACAAACAAACTTAACAAATGGTGATCTAAAAAGATTACTTTTCTTTGTACGTACGGTGGTACTGAAGTTGTCCCATATATGTTGGTTGTATTCTTGATATTTACAATCCCTCCTCATGAGATCTTTTCAAAAAATTCGTAGTTATTAGTTTCCACGGCTTAAATTCGTAATCTCCTCATCTAATGAAAGCAAGATTTATCTTTGTGTTAAATTTCCGTTAATTAGTACTACAAAGCAAAGGCTGGGTAGACAAATTCTACCTCAGAATATATCTAATTATCTAACAAAGGCTGTGTTAAGTAGATCTGCACAAACACATGCACGTATCCTCATACACGTAAAACTAAAACACATATACATATTGTATATTTGTATCGGCAGAGCTAGGATTTGAACTTTTTTTTTTTTTTGCAGAATCTACTGGGCATTGTACCTAGGATTGATTTTCATATATATAACACAAAGTACAACAATGGAGGAGGACATAAACCTGACCTCCAGAAATAAGATGAAAGGGCATTTGTTTGTCCAACATTGACAATCAAATGACACCTGTATGCTGTGAGAAGTTAGACCTATCATGATGTTCCAATTATCTACCTTTAAGTGGTAGATAATCAGATATACAAAAACAAGTTGAAGATAACCTAGGCCAACTATATATAATAGCAAAAGTAAACCTAAATCTATGCAAAGGATGAGTTGGAAGCACATCTTCCATATACAGACACTTCTACAACTAATGAAATTGTAGAGTTTCCTATGGGAGTATGACAAAAAACTTTTAGTGAGAGTAAGAGCTATCTTCATCCTAGCTTTGACATTGGATACAAAGAAAGCTATGTTGAAGATAGCAAACAAAACAGTCCAGTCATTCTGACTATGGTGTTGCAGTTTCTTGAAGCTGACAGAAGGGAGTGAGCATGATTTGCTTCCCAAAGCTAAGCTGTGCTCTTCATTTGATTCCTGGATGTTGTACTGTATCTTGGCAGGGGTGTTGTTTTGCTGTTGAGCTGAAGCCTGAGTGCTTGCCTGCTTAATGATTGTAGCATGTTGTGTATCCTTCAGTTTCAGAGAGGTAGAAGTATGTGATGTTTGTCCTTGCTGAGATTGCATTCTACTGAAAACTGGAGGTCTGTTGAGTATTGTGTGTACTGTGAGTTGTATCCATGGAGGATGGGACCAAGAGTCATCTATGAGAATAGGTGGAGAGACTTGAGTCAACTGATACATTTGCAACAGATTGAGCATCTGGGATGCTAATACCACTGATCGAAAATGCATCAGTTGGTCAAGTCTGCTTCCTGTACCTGCAATGAATAGCAAACTTGTTAGAAAAAGGGAGCTCATAATCCAGGTTCTTGTGGATTCTGGATATGAGTCTGGGGAGAGGGGGGAAGTTATGACCCCTGTTTTGTAAGGAAGAACTGATTGCAGGTTCTTGTAGTGACTGCAATCAGTTGATTTGTTGTTGATTTGTGAAGAGAGGAGGAAGGCATTGCTGCTTGTATATGGAAACCTGCAGGTGATGAAGAAACAATGTTGCAAGAATAGGAGAAGACATTTTTGGACCCCTACATTCCAGGCATGAATCAGATGGCCCAAAACTGGATGATTGGAGACATGAGTCAGATAGCAACAATTAAAGTCCTGCCATGTTATTATGATTGCAAGGTGTTTTTGTTTTTGGGAATTCCAGAAACAGTTGTTGATGAAGGTTAAGTTGCAGAGTGCTGCAGCATGAACTGGGACTGTTGCTGTACTCAATTGATAGGCTTCCAGGGGAATGAGCATCATGGATGCTAATACCACACCCTGTGAGCATATCAGCTGAGTGAGCACCAAAGTATTGAGGAGACCTGCAAAAAAAGAAAATTGAGTTAGAGAAGAAAAGAGCATTTCTGCCCAATATTCCTTGTCTATTTTCTGCAGACAGTTTTTTTTTCTTCCCTAGGAAAAGGTTTGCTCTTAGGTTCTTGTGGGTTCTAAGAACAATGGTGGGATGGGGAGGTAAGGTTTGACTTGATGTACACTTTTGGAATATGGAGTGCATTTTGTTTTGGATTCCTTGATCTTTTTTCCTGCATTTATAGGGTTTGCAGGGCTTTCTGTGTTCAAGATTGCATTGTATGTGTGAGTTTGGGGTTGTTACTATCCATTGATTTCCCTTCAGTAGATTGAACAGCATTGCTGTTGGTACCACACTCTGAAGGCAGGCCAATGGACTGTACAGCCCCCTTCTGATGGTACCTGCAAAAAAGGAACAAATGTTAGAAAAGGCATTAATTTCCCACAGCTGGTGCATGGAGTGCTTCATTTGGACTGGTAACTAGAACCCCTTCCTTGAAGTTGTTTCAACCATAACCATTTGATGTTGAGGAGGAGCTTGCATTTTGAGATGAGACCAACAGGCTATTGGTTTTCTTGTGCCTCAAAGCTGGGGTGCCCCATTGGTCATGGACAACTTGGCCTCTGATGAGGGGTGGGAGTGAAGAGGCAGTGGTGAAGTTTGTTATGGTATGGAGGTCATGGCTCAATTTTGAGAGGGAATCAGCAGGAAAGTTTCCTTCTCTATAAACATGTGAAGCTTTGAATCCTTCAAACTGAGAGCACAAAAGCCTTAGCTGGGAAATCTTCTCTTGCAAAGCCCAAGGAGAGTCATTTTCCTCTGTCAGCCATTTAACTAGAAGTGTAGAGTCTGCTTCCAAGTGAACTCTAGGGATATTATTGTCCAAACACCATTGAACTCTTATTCTGGCTGCTTCAGTTTCAGCATAGTTATTGCTACCTTCTCCCAAGGGGAAAGCCATTGCATGAATGAAATGGCCATGTTGGTCTCTAATAATGACACCCCCTCCAATCTTTCCAGGATTTGTCATAGCACTTTCATCTGAATTAATCTTGACATAGCTATTGTCTGGTTTATTCCATGTGACTTGGGTTATGGTGGTATGATGCTGAATGTTTTCAATGAAAGAATAGAGTTCCCCCCAATTGAAAGGCCATTGGATGTCAGGGAAGTTGGATCTTAGGAGTAGGTTGATGTCTGAATTGATGGAGTAGAGGACCCTAGTTAGGGAGGATATTTTGGCTCCATACTTGGCACTACATCTGTTTTTCCACAAGTTCCAACAGATGATGATGGGGAGGGTATCTAATATGAGCTTTTGCACTGAATTACAAGTCTTCAACATCCACCATTTTATCAGGAGAATTCTCAAAGGCAAGTTCTCAGTTTGAATGCCCACATGACCCCCATATTTTTTCCATATGATTCTTGCAAAGTTCCCAGAACTGAAGAGATGTTCTACTGTTTCCAGAGCATGCATAGAGCAGCATACACACCTGGTGACAGTTGGACCACTGAAGACTTGCACTCCGTCATCAGTTGGGAGTTTGTTTCTAAGAGCTCTCCACAAATAAAAGGACCACTTAAAGGTAATCTTCTTATGCCAGATCTTCCTATTTGTGAAATTAGGCGATTTTTTCTTTCTGATAAGGTTCCATGCAGAGGCACATATAAACTTACCCCTGACAGTAGGAGTCTGGATAGGTTTTTCAGGGAGGTCAGGGTTGTGAAAGATAGCTGTCTGCATGATCTCTGAGATTTTATGAAGTGGTGCAATTCCATTGAGCTTTTGGAGATCCCAATGACCTTCATTCCAGAAATAGGACACTTGTATGTTGCCAGGTCTGCCCCCTTCTGTTCTGCTGTATGCCAATGGCCCTGAACCAAGCCAATTATCCCACCAAAAATTACATTTCCCATTGTGAAGTCTCCATTGGATTACTTTTTCTGCTTCTTTCTTATTGACCATCAATCTCTTCCATGCTTGTGACTGGCCTGAGTGCGATTTCTTGGATATTGGATTTGATCTTTGACAGTACTTTGCCTTTAGGAATGAACTCCAAAGAGAATTTGCTGTTCTGAAATGCCACCATTGCTTGAGCTCCATGGTTTTGCATGAATCCTAAATAGTTCTGAAACCCACACCACCTTCATTTGGAGGGAATGATAGTTTGGACCATGATGCCCAATGATACGTGAGTTTGTCCTTATCCATTCCCCAGAAGAAGTTTGCTGTCAACCTTTCAATTTGTTTCATGACAGTCTTAGGAGGGGACACAGCTGAGAGGAGATGAATTGGTAGGGATGGAGGACATATTTGATCAAGGTTGCCCTGCCTCCATAGGATAGCATCTTGCCATGCCAGCCTTGGATTCTTCCTAGCACCTTAGAGATAAGGCCATTGAAATGCATTATTCTGATTCTGCCTGTGTACAGAGGGCATCCTAGGTATGTGAGAGGTGAGTCTTTCCTAGAGAAGCCTGTTTCCCTTTGAATTCTTCTGATAGCACTTGGCAGGGCACATGGAGCAGTCATGAAATGGCTCTTGTGTCTATTAATGAGTTGGCCAGAAGTGCTCTCATAATAATCATTTTAAGTTACTGAGTTCTAAATTAAGAATTTGTACATATTAATTGGATTTCTTAACACAAATACAGAGTTTGAACGAAAATTACTGGGCCCCTGTATATTTGTATGCATGTAGGCATGTGGGTGTATTTATATAATTTTACCTACTTAATATGATAAGATTTAACTAAGTCTGGCGTCTCAGAATTGAAAAACGAAACAGAGAATGAACAATAATTATTTTGTTTCGAAAATCTAAATCATTTAATTGATTGGAAAGTCGAGTAATATAGTCATAGGGGTCCTACTAGCATGTGCTCAGAAGAATGTTGTGTGTTCAACAACGCCTCAACATCTGGTCAAACTATCATTTTATCCTATCATATAATTACTTGATTACATCATTGAAACTAATAATGGTCATTAGAGGTGGATTGAGAATTTAATTTTTAATAAAATTCAATATTTAAGGCTTTTAGCATAGAATATTTACACCTAAAATTATGGATTCCAAATTTGATATTTGTTGAAATTTTAATAATTTCATAATAATTTATATTTATGTTTTGTGTCGAAAGTTCTAGATTCAGTTGAATTTGAACCCATTGTATGTAGGTCGAAACCGCCTCTTCCATGTGATTACTTACCTTAATATATCAAGCTGCATTAATCTTCTAAGCAATTTTGGTGGGGAATCTTAGTAGCTCGATTAGATGGATACATGAACTTTTACCTTATTGGTAAGGGTTCGATTCCCTATCTTGTAATCCCCTCATCTATTCTTCTTTTTCCTATTCCCTATAATAAAACTAAAAAAATGAAAAAAGAAAAAAGAAAAAGGTAAAGAGTTTTGGTAGTGTTATGCTTTCTGTTAGGTGAAAAAGGGTGTTTAGAGGGTAAATTTTAAAAATAGCAAGATTTACAACTGGTCGTTCAAAAATAGCCCAATTTCAAAAGTAATCGAAATTTAGCCACTTTTTATATAAAGATAAATCTGAGCGAAAACAGTGTTCAAAACCCGGAAAATACTCCAGTATATTATGTTGGAGTTCCAGCATAAGTATACTTGAACTCGAGGATATTATAGTGGAGTTCCAGAATAAGTATGTTGGAACTCCAGCATAATATGACGGAGTTCCAGCATAAGTACACTAGAACTCCAGCATAATTTACTGGAGTTCCAGCAAGTATATTGGTCCAGTATAATATACTGGAGTTTTGAGCAAAGGTGCTCCAGTCTCTAGTATATTATGCTGGAGCCAGCAAAGTATACCGGTCCAGCATAATATGCTGTAATTCATACACAAGTGCACCGAACTCCAGTATATTATGCTGGACCGGTCTCTATTGTAGCAAAATAGTGGCTATTTTTCATTGACTTGATAAACGCTGGCTATTTTTGATTGACCAGTCCGAAAACTGGCTATACCGTGCTATTTTTACGTGTTTAGAGCGTAAATAACTTGGAAAAATGACAATGTATAAGCCGCTCTAAAAATAATAGCCAAAAAACTATATATTTTTGTATATAATATACAGTATATTCTATATAAAAAATATATAAATTTTATACACTTTTTCGGTTGATGGATACAAATAATTTTGGCTGTAGGCTAAAAATGGTAAAATAGCACGGTCTAGCCAGTTTTCGAACTGGTCATTCAAAAATAGCCAGCGTTTACCAAGTCAATGAAAAATAGCCACTATTTTGCTGCAACAGAGACCGGTCCAGCATAATATACTGGAGTTCGGTGCACCTGTGTATGAACTTCCAGCATATTATGCTGGAACTCCATGGAAAGTTCCAGCATAATATACTGGAGATTCGAGCACTTGTGTATGAACTTTCACCATATTATACTGGACCGGTATACTTTGCTGGAGCTCCAGTATATTATGCTGGAGTTCTAGTGTACTTATGCTGGAACTCCATCATATTATGCAGGAGTTCCAGCATACTTATCCTGGAACTCCAGTATAATATGCTGGAGTTCAAATATACTTATGCTGGAACTCCAGCATAATATACTGGCGTATTTTCCGGGTTTTGAACAGTGTTTTCGCTCAGATTTATCTTTACATGAAAAGTGGCTAAATTTCGATTACTTTTGAAACTGGGCTATTTTTGAACGACCACTTGTAAATCTGACTATTTTTTAATTTCTCCACTAAAAATGATCTTTGCTCAAATAACTTGGAATAAGGGGAATCCTCCCATTGACTCATGAAGTGAAGAGTCAACGTTCCGTGCAAGGCAAACTTTCATTAAAAAAACAAAAAAGAAATGCTGAGCGTAAACGTTACAATATCTTTGCTATACAACGAGATGCGCTGATATTACAAAGGCTTTTTTGCTATACAATATCTTTGACCAAAATGAAGAAAGAAAGAATTAATTTCATCTTATCATGAATTCATTAACATCACATTGAAATTTATGTTTTCCACGTTAAAATTTAGCATAATTTGCACGTCGCTTGCATTAACGATTTTCCAAATTAATTTGCCATGCTATTCATCTAGTTTGTGCTATTTATTTTACCGTTGTTTTTGAGTTCTTGGGCTCGTTTTAAATTGTTCGTGAAGAAAGAGTAAAACAAAGATAAAAACAAGGTGCAAACTCTAACCCAAACGGACAGTTGCATAAAAAGTATTTGTGAAATATCTCTTTTTGCTCATGAACAGTAACACCAAGAATTTTTAAACGGGTGCAAATTTAACACCACTTATCAAAATATTAAGTACTTCTAATTGTACAAACTCACCCCCTAAAGAGTAATTAGATGGGGTTTCTTTCTGATTTATTAAATTTAACTATCCACTTAATGGCCTAACTTAGTTGCTCAACCAAGCTTGGTCATCATCATCTTCAGTAGTGTCTTATTAATTAAAGGCCAGCTCGGCGCACTAAACTTTTGTTGTGCAAGTGATCCAGAAGGGCCAGCTCGGCACTATAAGCTTATGTTGTGCGCGTAATCCAGACTCTAGAGAAGGATTGGATCACATTATGTCTTTTGTATGCAGTCTTACTTTTCATCTCTTCAGTGGCGGCTCACTGATAATTTCCTAGTAAAAAATATATAAGAAAAGATGATCAACTCAAGTCTTTCAATTTTTTTATCTGAACATTGATATTAGGGAGCAAAAATCGTCTTCATCACAAGGGATAGTAAGTCCCATATCATGATTGAATCCAAATTCTTCTTCAGCCGTTTGAAGCAAATTTTGAAATTCAGGATTTGTCAACCAAGAAATGGGAATTATATATCTGCTTCTATTTTCACCCACATATACAACAAAGTGGCCTTTTGGTACATCTTGAGGATATCCATTCTCATTCTTTCCAAAGCTTGAACACGGCCTTTTCATAATTTGTTTGAAGGCTGCAGTTTGAGTAAAGTGTTTGCTTGATTTCTTCAGAGCCATTTTGGTTCTTGATATGAGAAGAATTAAGGGGGGAAAGGTTCAATTGGGGTAGCTTAAAGTTTTGTTTTTTTTGAGTTGTGTGGGGAAGAATTGGAAGAAAGGAGAGTATTTATGGGGGAAATAAGAAAAACAAAGGCACATGGATTGTGTGGGAACAAAGGAACTAAAAAGGTTTTTTTTAGGGATTAGTCTTGTATAAGGGCATTGAGTCTCTTTTGTTCTTTCTTCCATTGGTCCTATGCCCTACTTTTGTCAACCCACCTAAAAACACTAGATTGGACCACTCCCTTCCTATAGCTAACACCCAAATCGAAGCCCCGGTGACTGGCGTCTCTTTTTAATTTTAATAAAAGGCCAGCTCGGTGTACTTAGGCTCTCTTTGTGTGTAGGATTCGGAGAAGGGATGAATCACATAGACCGTATTGTATGTAAAAGTGTTTTTGCATGTTTTTGTAGAAAGTTATTTTCATGACTTGATTCTGTAACCTTACATGAAATTAACTATCTTCTAGTTGCACTAAGGCTTTGATTGTAAAATTATATATATATAGAAGAGAGAAGAGGAGGTTGACCAAGGGCATAATATCTATTTTATATATTAGTGTATTGTTTGTTTGTATACTAGGTTCAAAAATTTGGTTGTGGGTTCTTAATAAAAGAAAAAACCAAAACTAACGTGCCCATAAGCTATTAAATTCTTTAGGTGGACCCCACTTTCCATTCAACCTTCACTATCTTCATTAAATGCATTACTTGATTGTTATTATTATTTTTTCCATAAGTACTTTTAACTAGAAAAATTATTATTTTGGTAATTTTATAATTCAAATGTTCACCTGATTAAAAATACTAAGTCACATACATTTATATATGACAATTCTATTATCTCTTTAAGAAATATTATTTTATTTATTAACTATTCCAGGTAAAGAAGATTTCATTAAAAAAAAATTAGTGATAATGTATGTAGATTTACATTCAAATGTTATTATATCATTATCAATTGATATCATTTTATACAAAGTTCTCATTAAATTGCAATTTCAACTGGAATACTTCATAAAATTTGGAAAAAAATTATTTAAGAATAAAATATAGTTTCAAGTCCACTTTTTTATTATAGAATATCAAAAATTTGTTCAAATTGTATAATAAGTATCCCCTCTCTAAAATATGAATTGAGAATATCTGAAGTAAAACTTAAGACAATTAATTTGTGAAATTCTTTTCTTTTAAAAATCGTTATATATTAGGAAGTATGAGAAGTATCGTCATACAGGATTATACTTCTCCCTCTATGATCGAAGTTAGTTGAGTACATACTCTATTCAATAAGAATTCAACATTATATAAATTTCAAAATACATAAATATACAATTAATTATTTTTAAAATAGTCTCAACAAATACTACTATTGTGATGAAAATCGTATTATACCCTATATAGTATCTCAATCTTATCAAATGAAACTAGAAGAAACTGCAATATCTCAATTTACGGTCAATTTGATTAGTATTTAGAGTGATCGAGATATTAATTTATTTATAATATTATGTCATTCAACTAGAACAAAACACAAATTTTCTTGTTAAAATTCTTAATAATTAAAAATCACGATTATTATCTCAAAGAACCAAAAAATTCCTTTTCATCAACTATTTGGGAATAATATTAATATTTTTTATTATTTAAATTTTGATTAGTACCAAAAGAGAAAAGTAATACATTAACACACTGAAAATACTAAAAGAATAAAACTGTATTTCAATTTAAAAAATGAGAAAAATACATGACGACTTATTTTTCAACTGACTTTTTAATTACTATTTAATAATAATTTAATTTAAGGATTAGTGATGCAAAATTTTTTTAAAATAAAAAAGGCCCTATGTAGAAATAATTAAAATTCTACTTGAATTATTATCTAATCACTCTATAATAAAGCATTAAACTCGACAAGTGTTTCAAAGTGATTGGTATAGTAATACGATTTTAGAAAAATTAAAATGCACATAATGCAAAAGATAAATAACAATACATGTAAGCGTGGTTTTATACGTTATTACACAAAAGCCTATTCTCTTTCTTCTTTCCCTAAAGGCGTAGAAAGTGTATAATTAACAATAGACCAAGAAATATTAAAAGGATGAAAACAAGAAGAAGAAAAAAAAAAGTAACAATTGGGCCCGTGCATCGCACGGGTACATCATCTAGTGTGTGTGTGTGTGTATATATATATATATATATATATATATATATATATATATTAGTTACTTTGTTGGAAACAACTTGAAATAAGAAAAATTATCTACAGGGGAAAGGTAGAAATGATCAACAAAAAAATCTATCCACTTTTGGTGATTCAAGTTCGTTGGATTTTATGATGTTTATTACCCTTTGAAGTGGGACTTTCTCGGTTCTTTTTCACCTCTGTTCTTATACTCCTAAATAAGGATGCGGAGAATCACAATCATACTAACCCAAGGGTATACAAATCTCACTAGTTTGACCCACATATACTAATAACCCTATGGAAAAGCAATCAATCATGCTTAGCAACAAAGCAAGTAGGCCCCCAGCTTTTCCTTCCGTACCATGGCCCCGCCAGCAAGTGTACCTTAACGCGTACACACTTTCAGTTTATAAATTTGTAGCTTCACCCCCTTCTCTCTCTGCGTCAAAACTCAACTGTAATGATCCGACCGATCGCTTTGAGCACTTATACTTTGTTCGGTTGTTAAGGGTATGAGTAACTCCAGATAAAGTATTATGACTTATTTGGATCGACGGTTTGATTTTCAGGTTATTCGAAATTCGATTTGGAAGAATGATTCTAAGCTTGAAACTTTAAATTTGAAAGGTTTGACCAAGTTTGACTTTTTAGTATTTGACCTCGGATTGGATTTCTGATGGTTCCGTTAGCTCTGTTGGGTGATTTTGGAATTAGGAGCGCGTCTGGATTGTGATTGGAGGTCCGTAGTAGAATTTGGCTTGAAATGGCAAAAGTTGGAATTTTGGAAAGTTTGACCGGGAGTGGACTTTTTGATATCGGGGTCGGATTCTGATTCCAGAAGTTGGAGCAGATCCGTAATGTCAAATGTGACTTGTGTACAAAATTAGAGGTCAATCGAACGTGATTTGATAGGTTTCGACATCGGTTGTGGAAGTTTGAAGTTTCAAGTTCATTGATTTCGAATTGAGGTGTGATTTGTCGTATCGATGTTTTTATGTGTGATTTGAGGCCTCGAGTAGGTCCGTTTGTTGTTATCAGACTTGTTGGTATGTTTGGATGTGGTCCCGAGGGGCTCGGGCGAGTTTCGGACAAGGTTCGGATCATTGTTCTTCATGTATTCATTACTGAGGAGCTGCTGGTTCTAGTGTTTTCGCACCTGCGACTGATATTCCGCAGGTGCGATGGCCGCAGATGCGAGCCAAGCATCGCAGATGCGAGTTTTCGCTGAGGGGTGGAGGTCCGCAGAAGTGAAGGTATTTGCGTAGAAGCGCGACCGCAGGTGCAGTCCTGGCCATCGCAGAAGCGATTTTCTCGCAAATGCGAGTTCTTTATCCGTAGAAGCGGAGGTCGTAGATGCGACTTTTTTACCGCAAATGCGGAAATTGCTGGGCAGAAGCTATAAAATCGAGTATTTTTTTTCTTTCTTCATATTTTGACATGTGGGATTCGGATTGAGGCGATTTTTGGAGCAAATTCATTACAAGGATTGGGGTAAGTGTTCTCTACTCAGTTTTGATTATATCTCATGAATCCATCTTCATTTGAGCAATTAGTTGATGAATTTAAAGAGGAAATTGGGGGTTTTGGCCTAAAGTTTCATAATCTGAATTTTTGAGGTTTGAACACCAATTTGGAGTCAAATTTGAGTGAAACTAGTATGGTTGGACTCGTAATTGAATGGGTTGTCGGATTTTGTGAGTTTTGTCAAGTTTCGAGGCGTGAGCCCGGGTGTGATTTTTGGCCGGATTTGGGATTTGACTTAGGATTCGATCTTTATCATTTGTAATTGCTTCCTTGGGCTTTATCTGATGTATTTGAGTTGCTTTTGGCTAGTGTTGAGCTGTTCGGAGGTCGCTGCGTGCATGATGGCAATCTTGGAGCATCGCTTGGCTTGCTCGGTGCCGGAATTGGCTTTTTTAAGATAAGTAAATCCTCTAAACTTAGTGCTGAGGGTATGAAACCTCGAATTACGTGCTATGTGATTGGTGTTGAGGTGACTCACATGCTAGGTGATGGGCATGTGGGCGTGCACCTTGTGAGTTGTGACTCTCTTGTTTCCGGGGCAATGTTTAGTGGCCCACTTTGTTGATATTTGTGTTTTTCACCATGTGATAAAGTAATATAGATGTACATCATGCTAGATATCATGTTTAGGCTTTATGCTGATATTGTTGGGACCCCTAGCGGTCGTTTCTTCTTGTCATCTCATTGATTCATTGATACTTCGTACTCAGTCACATCTATGCACTCATATCATATCTCAGTCTCAATTGTAGCTTATTGATACATCATATCATTATTCCGGGTCAGTTTTCATGACATTGTGAGCCCGTGGGTGAGACTGGAGAGATTGATGACTGAGTGAGGCCAAGAGCCTGATTATGAATGACAGTTATGGGATCGGGTTACACGCTGGAGCATGTTTTATTGATTTATGCCATGATTGGCTTGTGATAGTGCTTGGGCTGAAGGAGCCCCTCCGGGGTCTACACACCCCCAGTGAGCGCGGATGATATTATTGAGGGATAGATTTTCCTGGACATGGATTTGTCCGAAGTATTTGATATCTGGAGATGGATTTCTCTACAGGGTTGGATTGCCCTTTTTCCTCGGTACTGGGGGACTTCTAGTCAGTGATGTATATGTTCCGGAATGGATTTCCCTAGGCCGCATGGGCCAATACAATACCGAGTGGTTGAGCATTTATATATTATTGAGGGATGGATTTCCCTGGACATGGATTTGTCCGAAGTACTTGATACTTGGAGATGGATTTCTCCACAGGGTTGGACTGCCCTTTTTCCTCGGTACTAGGTGACTTATAGTCAATGTTGTATATGTTCCGGGATGGATTTTCCTGGGCCGTATGAGCCATATACAGTACCGAATGGTTGAGTATGATGAGTGGAAAGTGTGATACAGTGAGGTCGAGTACTCTGAGAGTGTGAGTACATGATTCATCTATGAGATACATGGCATTGGCATGCATTTGTGGCATACATGCATAGAGACGCATTTTCCTCATGCTGTACGGTATCACATCATTCATGACATTTTACACACATTGATATGTGGGCATAGAGTGGTATTTCACACTTGTTATTTGGAAAGGAAATGAAGCATTTTTATTTATTGTGGAAAGGATTTTTCACGAAAATCACAGTTTTTAAACTATCTCAGAACTTTTTGATTATTTCGATAAAGGATTTGGATTTTCATTGATATTCTTGAAAGCGGAACTATTTTTAGAAAACTGTGCAAAAGCTGAACATTTTTATCTTTGAGATTATTTCCTTGTTTATATGCTCAACATTGTATGAACTACTATTGGTTATTGGTTGGACCCGACCTATGTTCCAGCTCGTTACTGCTTTCAACCTAAGGTTAGGTTTGTTACTTTTTGTGTACATAGGGTCGATTGAACTCATACTGCACATCCTGCACATTGCTTGCAGATCCCGGATGCCGATGTTGTTGCGTTCGATGGTTGCTGGATTTTAAGGCGTACCTGCGTTCCTGCTATAGCTGCCTCTTGTTCACGGTAGCCTTAGATTATAAAATTTTGTTTATGTACTTTTCAAACAGAAGGTGTATTTTCTTCATATCATCTTTGTAAACTCTATTCTTAGAAGCTCATGATTTGTACTACCATTCCTCAAGAAATGTAATGGATCCAGATAACTTATTTTGTTTAATTGACTTATTAGCAATATTAAAATTGGATAGTTATTAGTTGGCTTACCTAACGGGTTTGGTTAGGTTCCATCACGACTAGTGGATTTTGGGTCGTGTTAGATTGATATCAGAGCTCTAGGTTCATAGGTTCTACAAGTCATGAGCAAGTGTCTAGTAGAGTCTTGCAAATCGGTACGATGACGCCCATACCTATCTTCAAGAGGCTACAGGACATTTAGGATATACTTCCCATCTTTCTTTCCTTATCGTGCGGTATTGATTCAGCTTGAAGTGTAACTCCTTGAATTCCTTCCACGCATTCATATGTGCGCATGAGCGCTCGGTATCAGTTGTCCATTGACGACTTGTGATTCCCTGGATGAAGTGTGAGATGTGATTTTTGTGTGTTGATTATGGGCCAGTCAGGAGGACTTGAGGCTGGGTTTTGACTGTGGCTTGAGCACTGAGGTGTTGATTGTTGAAATTGTGGTTGGATGGCTACATGATGAGTATGATGTGACTGTGAGATGTGTTTGTGTGATTTGAATTTGACCAGAAGGGTTTGCTAGAGGTGTAGAAAGAACTATTTGACCACAACCTCGCATGTGTTTCATCCTTTAAGCTTCCAGTAGCGAATAATGAGTCTTTCTGCTTTTGCAATTCATGTCTATGTAATAAAGTTCACCAACTACCCTTTGGTGCAAATACTATTTCTCGTACGAAACCATTTGATGTTGTTTACTCTGATGTTTGGGGTCCTTCTCCTATATCTTCCTTTGATAATTTTTGTTTCTATGTGGTGTTTGTTGATCATTTTACCAAATACACTTGGTTGTTTCTCATGAAAGCTAAATCAGAAGTAAAGGATATATTTCTAAACTTCACTCGCATGATAACAAATCAGTTTCATATTTCAATCAAAACACTCTATACGGATGCAGGAGGTGAATTTATTTCTCTCAAGCCTCTTCTGTTGAATCATGGCATTCAAAACCTAATAAGTCCTCCTTACACTCCGCAAATTCTAGGTAGAACCGAAAGAAAACATCGGCATGTTGTCGATACAACTCTAACCTTGCTTCACCATGCATCTGTAGCCCTTAAATTTTGGTCCCTTGCCTTCCAAACTGTTGTTTACCTTATCAATCGTCTGGCCACACCGCTACGCAATCTAAAATCACCATTTCATTGACTTTTTAACTCCCTCACCAAACCATCACAAACTTAAAATCTTTGGGTGCCTCTGTTATCCATGGTTAAAACCATACACCTCTTCCAAATTTGATCCAAAATCTAAGCCTTGTGTCTTCATCGGATACTCCACTATCACTAACAATTATGTTTGCCTTGATCTCTCTTCTTTCAAAGTTTATCTTTCCAGGCATGTTTCTTTTGTTGAGCGTGTATTTCCTTTCAAATCAAACTTTTCCGCTCTTGCCCGGGCATCTTCTCTCAATATGGACTCTTGGCACTATCCTTTAGAAAGCCCTTCTTTACATTCTAACTTGCAATCTGACACTGATACACCTATCACACTCCCTACACCTTCACACCTTGAATAACTTGCTGCACAGGTCACTCCAGAGATCATCTCAACTCCTACCATTGCGGGTGATACGCCACCAGAGACATCTGTAAGTTCATCTTCTCCTTCACAGGTATCTTCTACACCTAACTCACCTACTGCTATATCTTCTCCACCTCAATCACCATTGTCTCAACCACAACATAGGTTGCAATCTTCCAATCATCCCATGGTCACTAGAGCAGAGAACAACATTTTCAAAGCTACGTTTATTTTTGACTACCTTGTTGTATCCTCACCAAAGCAGCTACCTCTTGCTCCTACCACATTTTCTCAAGCCAACAAATACCCTGAGTAGCGGGCTACTATGCATGATGAATTCACAGCTCATCTTAAAAACAATACTTGGTCTTTGGTTCCTAGCTTACCCTCACATAACGTTGTTGGCTGCAAGTGGTTTTATCGTGTAAAACATAAACCTGATAGATTTATTGAACGATTCAAAGCTAGGTTAGTAGCCAAGGGTTTTTATCAACGTCCTGGGGTCGACTCACACTTTCAGCCATGTAATAACAAACACTATTATTAGGCTTATTATCACTCTAGCAGTGTCGTTCAAGTGGCCTTTACGTCAACTAGATGTAAACAATGCCTTCTTGCAAGAATCTCTCAATGAGGTTGTTTATATGCAGCAGCCACGGGGTTTCGTCAACCTCGAATTTCCATAGCATGTCTGCAAGCTTCACAAATCCATTTATGGCCTTCATCAAGCTCCTAGAGCTTGGTACAATGAGCTCAAAACCTTTCTTCTTTCCTGTGGGTTCCTTAGAGCAAAATCAGATGATTCTCTGTTTATAAAATGCTCTCCTAACTCGCTTCTCTTTGTCATGATCTATGTTGATGATATTGTTGTCACTGGATCTAACTCCTCTCAAGTCCAAACCACCATTCAACTCCTAGGTGATAGATTCTCCATTAAAGACCTTGGTCCCTTCCATTTCTTTCTTGGAGTCGAAGTTCTACAAAATGAACATAGTTTAATTTTCACTCAAAGTGGCTTTATTGTTGATCTCCTAGAAAAGTTTAGCATGCTAAACTCTAACAGTGTTGGCATGTCGATGTCAGTCGGTGAAGCACTCTCACTGAATGATAATTCCAACACCTGCTGATGCCAAACTGTATAGGCAAGTTGTTGGTTCCCTACAATACCTAACCTTTACTCGATCGGACATTTGCTTTGCAGTAAACAAACTTGCTCAATTTCAGCATGCACCTAGTTGAAAGCATTGGCAGGCTGCCAAACAACTTCTGCGCTACCTGAAGGTCACTATCACATATGGTCTCCATTTTCATCCCAGTAGCTCACTCAAACTTCAAGCATACTCAGATGCTGATTGGGGTGGACCTCCTAATATGTTATCTTTCTAGGAAAGAATCCCATAAGTTGGTACTCCACAAAGCAATAGACAGTTGCTAGACCCTCCACAGAAGCTGAATATAGAATTGTTGCTGCTGAGCTTAATTGGATAACTAACATGCTGAAGGAGCTTCACATTCCAATATCCAGTCCTCCTATGGTGTTTTGTGACAACATTGGTACTACTTACCTTAGTCGTAACCAGTTTCTAACAGTCGTATGAAACATGTAGCTATCGATTTTCACTTTGTTCGAGATCAAGTGGAACGCAATGAGCTCTCTGTTAATCACATACCCACTGGCGATCAACTTGCTGATGCCTTAACAAAAGCCTTGCCTAAATGATCAATATTTACACACTTTGTCAACAAGATTGGTTTCAAGGAGATTGAGCCCATCTTAAGGGGGCATGATAAGGATAGACACTCCAAGCCTATTCAGGAGTCCTAGTTTAAGTTGTATCTTATGAGATTCTTTCCTATTTCCACAAGAGTCTTATGTATATAGAACTCTGTCTCCTCTCTCCCTTCTCCTCTTGGTATATAAACGTCTCTATTGTAATCAATATAGACAAGCCTTTTACGATTCTTATCAACTCTTATAAAAGGGACATACATGTAGTTAGCCGATGAGGTGAGCAAAAGAGATTAGATGCATTGGACAAGACTCTAAAACTAGTGATTCTGATCCTCAATTTTGTCTTTTATAAAATCAAATAATCCACTTACAAAAGACGTCCTTCCTCATTAAGAGTTTGATCAAACCTAGTAATTTTAGTCCACCTTCATATTTGCTTAAAAAAATTCATTTATATTATACAAATTATTCATTTAGTACCAGATAACTTAAAATGACTAAAATTCTAAATTCATAAATTTTAAACGTTGGATTCTCCTCTACAATTCTCGTTTTTTTGTTTCTTAGATCAATAGTTACCTGATGTTGCTTCTGCCTTGATTTTATTCTTAACATGTTCTTGTTACTGTTCCCTTTATCTTCTTTATCACTGCATTTCCCGCTCTTAACTATTGTGCTTATGCTTGTCTGAGCTGAGCTGAGGGTCTATCTGAAACAGTTTCTCTACCTACACAAGGTAGAGGTAAGATCTACCTTGTTGTGGGATTATACTGGGTACTTTGTTATTGTTGTTCGATCTGCCTCTAAAAAGAAACATACACTAAACTAGAAAAGACTAATAACAGTGTTGTACAGTATCATCTATACAAAAAGTTATGGACCATTGCACTTTGTCTGATATCTCTCGAGATATTTCTTTGAGTTCCTTTTTGAAGCCTGTCTATCTTAAATCTGGAAAAAGGGTTTAAACATATGATATTGTCTTTTAATATCTAAATTTTGAGGTTGTTGATTCATGACTAGTGATAAGCAGTGGCTGGTAAATGCAACATTGTTGTCCCCCATATTACAAAGCAAAGACTAGTTAGATAAAATCTACCTCAGAAAACATCTAACGATCTAACGAAGGCTGTGTTAGGTAATCAATAGCGCGAACGAGTATGGGGCCTAAAGCTGAATTGTTATTAGAGGCCTTTAGAGACAAAGATGTTAAATATAATTTACAGCTAACTTCTTCTAATATTTTCTTTTTAATTGATAATATAGCCAATTTATTTAATTATTCTTGAAATATTGTTGATCTTAGGTAAACTTTTATAATTTCACTTTTGAAAAACATCATTTCGTTGGAGAAAATTTCTTCATTTTTCTATGAATAATATTATATAGGCATGTGAAAGACGAATCAAATCTGTTTATTTCATTGAGTGTATCAATTAGAGTACGTGTACAGTTTTTCATAGTACTTTTTGTTACAAAATTAAGCCCAAAAGTCAATATGAAGCTAATTAGCTTAAAGTATGTACAAAAGCCATTATAAAGCGAAAACTAATCCAAGCTGAAGAGAATAAGAGGAAGGAAGGAGGAAATCATTAAGTGCATGTCATTCGATATTTGAAACTATGCCTTAATGATTATTGACATAGCAAATGATAGATCAATGTATTTACTTACCATTTTAAAAAATTATAGGAGTAATTATTTAACATACTTATTATATATGTAATTTGAATGATATTTTGGGCCGTATATTTTTTGGAGCCAAAAGCCTTGGCTTTAGCTGCCATGGGGTTGAGCCGCTCCTGCAAGTAATTAGCGCAAAAACATGCACGCATGCGCATACACGTAAAACTAATACATACATATATATACATATATGCATATAACACACACACACACACACACACACACATATATATATATATATATATATATATATATATATATATATATATATATATATATATATATATATATGTATTATATCATTTTACGCAGGGGCGTACCCAGAAATTTTGGTAAGGCAAGAACTGGAATATAATTTTGATTATCATACTTTTAGATAAGAAATAACCTTAGTCTACTAGTTTTGTTGAATGTTAAGTTAGAAAAGGTCGTGAGTTCATTTCTACTTAGTCACAATTTTTAACCACAAAGACTCTCTCAAATATTTCAAAAGAAAAATATGCCAGTTAAGATTTGAACCTTTGACCTTCAAGAGCATAATCAAACACATGACCAAAACACTAAGATACAATTTATGTCAAATATTGTCATTTTTTTCTACTTATCCATTTTCATACAGTATTAATACATATATTTTAGTAAAGTTTTCTAACGAAGCGGTGTTGTGTGGCACCGCTTTGGTAAGCATGCATCGGCCCCTGATTTTACGTACTTGTTATGATAATATTTAATGTGAGAGATCGTTATCTCTCATTCGTCAAATAGATATATCGTTCATATATCGTTCTCATTCCAATTAACTTTTGTCTTCATCTATAAGTATTGCGTCTCAGAATTGAAAAATTAAAGAGAGAATGGACAAAGATAATTTTATTTGGAAAATCTAAATCATTAAATTGATCGGAAAGTAATATAGTCATAAATATATATTATAAAAAGCTATAGAGTATTAAAATTTCAAAAAATATCAAATTTTAAACATACTTTTAAGCAAACAAGTTATTCATACTAAAAGCCTTAAACATAAAATTTATCATATTTAAATTCTGATTTCACCTCTCATGACCATTACTTTTGTTTATCAAATTTAAAGTGGATGACTAAAAAGATGTATACTTCCCCCCTAATTAAGTACATGTGATTGTACAAAATATTAAGTACATGGGAAAGTACTACATACAATGGGTTCAAGTTCAACTGAACCTAGAACACTGCATTTCCGCTGATCAAAATATTAAGTACATGTGATTGTACAAACTCACCCCCTAAAGAGTTAGATGGTGTTTCTTTCTTAGTTGAACTTAACTATTCATTTGATGCCATTGTGTCTGACTAATGAAGGACGGCTCGGTGCACTAAGTTTCTGTTGTGCGCGTGATCCGGACTTCAGAGAAGAGTTGGACAGCATTAGATCTTTTGTATGCAGTCTTACTTTTCATCTCTTCAGTGGCGGCTCACTGATAATTTCCAAGTAAAAACATATATAATAAAAGATCATCAACTCAAGTCCTTCAATTTTTTATCTGAACATTGATATTAGGGAGCAAAAATCGTCTTCATCACAAGGGATAGTAAGTCCCATATCATGATTGAATCCAAATTCTTCTTCAGCCCTTCGAAGCATACTTTGAAATTCAGGATGTGACAACCAAAAAATGGGGATTATATATCTGCTTCTATTTTCACCCACATATACTACAAAATGGCCTTTTGGGACATCTTGAGGGAATCCATTCTCATTCTTTCCAAAGCTTGAACATCTTTTCATAATTTGTTTGAAGGCTGCAGATTGAGTAAAGTGTTTGCTTGATTTCTTTAGAGCCATTTTGGTTCTTGATATGAGAAGAATTAAGGGGAAAAAAGTTTCAATTGGGGTAGCTTAAAGTTTTGTTTTTTTGAGTTGTGTGGGGAAGAATTGGAAGAAAGGAGAGTATTTTATAGGGGAAATAGAAAAACAAAGGCACATGGATTGTGTGGGAACAAAGGAACTAAAAAGGTTTTTTTTTAGGGATTAGTCTTGTATAAGGACATTGAGTCTCTTTTGTTCTTTCTTCCATTGGTCCTATACCCTACTTTTTGTCACCCCACCTAAAAACACTAGATTGGACCACTCACCTCCCCATAGCTAACACCCAAAATGCAGCCCCGGTGACTTTTTCTTTTATCTTTAATAAAAGGCCAGCACGGTTTACTTAGGCTTTTGATGTGTGTAGTTTTTGGAGAAGGGACGAATCACATTGAATGTATTGTATGTAAAAGTGTTTTGCATGTTTTGTACAAAATTATTTTCATGACTTGATTCTGTAACCTTACATGAATGTAGCTCTTCTAGTTGCACTAAGGCTTTGGTTGTAAAAGGTTTTAATATAATATAAATAACAATGGTGAAGTTGTTTCCGTATAATCTATAGGTCACGAGTTCGAGCCGTAGAAGCAGTCATTAATTCTTGTATTAGGTTAGGTTGTTTACATCACATCTTCCTAAAATATAGCCCTTACCTAAAATATAGCCCTTACCTGGTCCTTGCGTGAATGCAGAATATTTTGTGCACTAAGCTATTTTTTATTTATTTTATAAATAGCAACGGAGTTATGAAGAATTATTTTGCAAGTAAGTAGTCGTGATAGGAGCCACGATAGTACATAGGGGGTAATGAGGGTACATTTTGTACCTGCATATATAGTTATATTTTAGTTACTTTGTTTGGAACAACTTGAAATAAGAATAAGTATCTAGAGAGGAAAGTGTAAAAATGATCAACAAAAAAATCTTTCTATACTGGATTTTATAATGTTTCTGACCCTTTGAAGTAGGATCTTCTCGGTTCTTTTTCACCTCTGTTCTTATACTCCTAAATAATGATGCCCAAAATTTTAATCATATAATTACCCCATGGTATATAAATCTTACTAGTTCGAATTATTCCTCAAGAGAAGGGGGGCCTCTGGCCCGGAAGATGCCTTATATGGATAGGGTATATACTACTACGATTGGCTCTATTCCATGAGAGTCCCAATCAACTTTGCGATGTTAAAAGCGGATCCGACTAATTTGAATTCGCATTGAATAAGTTCTTTAACGAGAGTAAAGCATTTTCTACTGAATGGTTTTTTCGTTTCAGAATCCCACATATTCCACCGCACCTCTCGGTGGCTCCAAATTTTTAACTACTATCGTATCTATCCTACTAGATTACTGAAACTTCTTTGTGTTAAGATCAAAATAATAAAGTGTTATGCGAAAGCTAACAAAGTATACTTTCAATGACGATAAGTCACACAGTTGAAGAGTACGTTAAACCAAAGAGTCACAAATATTTAACGTGATTTGGTCAATTGACCTACATCCACAGGCTGAGATGAACAATCAAATATATAAAAGAGAGTACTCCCAATGTTTCAATTTAGATAACACGCTTTCCTTATTAGTCCGTTCAAAAAAGAATGACACTGTGATGACCCGATAGGTCACCTAGAGTTTTAAATCTTAATTCTGTGTTTTGAAGCCTCCAATAGCTTCATTAAGCCTTTCTCGATTTGTGTGTGCGGTCCGGGTACTTTTTTCTGGAAGGCTTTTTATGATAAAAATTGATAAAATATGAAATTTTTGCCTTAAAAATCCATTTGAGTAGACTTCGGTCAAAATTTTGGGCAAACAGACCCGGAACTGTGCTTTGACGATCCTGGAGGGTCCGTATCGTTATTTGGGACCTGTGCGTATGCCCGAAATCAATTTCGAAGGTCCCTAGCTCGAGTTACCGCTTTTTGTCGAAAACTGAAAGTTTAAAGGTTTGATGACTTTAAAGATTAGACCAATGTTTGACTTTATTGATATCGGGTCCGTATTCTGGTTTCGGAATACGATATAGGTCCACTACTATATATATGACTTGTCTGCCAAATTTGGTGAGAAACGGAGTTGGTTTGACGTGATTCGGACGTCCGGTTGTTACAATAGAAATTCTAAAGCTTCATTGAAAATTTCATTTTATTTTGTGTCCGATTTGTATTTCTAGGTGTTATTTTGGTGTTTTTGATCGCGTGCGCAAGTTCGTATCATATTTTTTGACTTGTGTGCATATTTGGTTTGGATCCCCGAGGGATCGAGTGAGTTTCGATTAGCCTACGATCCTTTTGAACTTAGAAGATTTGTTGGTTTTTCACTTCTGTTGGTTTCTGGTGTTTCCTTTTTTGCGATCGCAAATATACACTCGCGATCTGGGCTGGGAGAGATTTTATTCTATGCGAATACGAGACCTTGGTTGCTAACGCGGAGCGTTGGGGGGCCTACTCTTCGGGAACACGGCCAGTGAATCGCGAACCCGTAGTGAGATAGAAGTGGGGGCTGGGAACTGACTGTTACTCTATGCGAACCCAATACAAGGATAGCGAACGTGGATGCTAGGGGGGCTAAGCCTACGCGAACGCGTAGATTAACTCGCGATCGCGTAAGCTAGTGAGGCTTTGCTCTTCGCGAACGCGTCAGGTTTTACGCGAACGCGATGAACACCTGACACCAGTGATTAAAACAGTCCCAAAAACGGGATTTTGTTCATTCTTTCAAATTTTCAATTTTAGAAAACTCTAGAGGCGATTTTCCCAAGAGCTCTTCTCCCCCAATTCGTTGGTAAGTGATTTTAACCTACTTTCTTTCAATTACCCATTACATTTCATAAGATTTCCACCTCAAATCTAGGATTTTCATGGTAGAAATTAGGGATTTGGTTAAATTAGGGATTTTTCTAAAATTTGAATTTAGACCTTAAATTGGTGTCGGATTTCGAAACAAATTACGTAACCGGGCTCGGGGTAAATGGGTAATCGGGTTATGGTCCAAATTTAGGGTTTGGACCAAGCAGGCCCGAGGCCGATTCTTTGACTTTTTGGGGGAAAATGTGGGAATCTTAAATTTATGCAATGTTTGATTCCTTTAGCAGTATTTGATATTATTGAGTCAATTATGGTTAGATACGAGTGGTTCGGAGACGGATTCTAGGGTAAAGGCCCCGGTAGAGCTCTGAGTTGACTGCGGAGTGAGGTAAGTGTTGAGTTTAACCTTCTCGATCATATCCCGAGATATTGACAGAGATATTGACTTCTATATTGATTTGGCTCCGGTCACTCAGCCCATTTCTATTCTGCCATACCATATGGCCCCGCTAGAGTTGAAATAATTGAAGGAGCAGTTGCAAGATTTACATGATAAGGGCTTCATTAGACCTAGTGTCTCGTTATTTGTGAAGAAGAAAGATGGAACGATGAGGCTGTGCGTAGATTACTGGCAGTTGAATAAAGTCACCATCAAGAAAAAGTATCCATTGCCGAGGATTGATGACTTATTTGATCAGCTTCAGGGTGTCAAGGTGTTTTCGAAGATTGATTTGAGGTCTGGCTACCATCAGTTGAGGATTAGGGCATCTGATGTCCCTAAGACAGCTTCTCGGACTCGATATGGGCATTATGAGTTTCTAGTGATGTCATTTGTGCTAACGAATGCCTCAGCACCATTTATGGATTTAATAAACCGGGTATTCAAGCCCTATCTGGATTCCTTTGTGGTTGTGTTTATTGATGATATCTTGATCTACTCCCGCAGTCGAGAGGAGCACGAGCAGCATCTTCGGATTGTACTTCATACTCTGAGGGATAGCCACTTGTATATCAAGTTTTCAAAGTGCGAGTTTTGGTAGGACTCGGTCGCTTTCTTGGGGCACGTTGTATCGGCAGAGGGCATAAAGGTGGATCCTAAGAAGATTGAGGCAGTTCAGAACTGGCCTAGACCCACTTCAGCTATGGAGATCCGGAGTTTCTTGGTTTTGGCGGGATATTACCGTCGATTTGTGGAGGGGTTTTCACTCTATAGCAGCCACATTGACCAGGTTGATCTAGAAGGGTGCCCCGTTCAGATGGTTAGAAGAGTGTGAGGCGAGCTTTCAGAAGCTCAAGACTGCCTTGACTACGGCGCTAGTGTTGGTGTTGCGCACAGGTTCAGGATCTTACATGGTGTATTGTGATGCATCTCGTATTGGGCTTGGTGCAGTACTGATGCAGGATGGAAGGGTGATTGCATATTCGTCGCGGCAGTTGAAAGTTCATGAGAAGAACTACTCTGTTCATGACTTAGAGTCGGCAGCCATGGTTCATGCGCGGAAGATTTGGAGCCGCTATCTTTACGGCGTGTCGTGCGAGGTATTCATGGATCATCGGAGCTTGCAGTATTTGTTCAAACAAAAGGATCTCAATTTGAGGCAGAGGAGGTGGTTGGAGCTATTGAAAGACTATGATATCACCATCTTGTATCATCCTGGGAAGGCCAATGTGGTGGCCGATGCCTTTAGTAGAAAGAGAGTGAGTTTGGGCAGCCTTGCGTACATTCCAGTCGGTGAGAGATCGCTTGCATCAGATGTTCAGGCTTCGGCCAATCAGTTCATGAGGTTGGATATTTCAGAGCCCAGCCGTGTTCTAGCTTGTACAGTCGCTCAGTCTTCCTTGTTTTAACGCATCAGAGAGCGGCAGTATGATAACCCTCATTTGCTTGTCCTTAGGGATACAGTGCGGCATGGTGGTGCTAAGTAGGTTACTGTCGTAGATGATGGAGTTTTTAAGAATGTAGGGTCATGTTTGTGTGTGCCCAATGTAGATGGACTTCGCAAGGTGATTCTTGAGGAGGCCCACAGTTCCCGGTATTCTATTCACCCGGGTGCCGCTAAGATGTATCACGATTTGCGGCAGTATTATTAGTGGAGAAGGATGAAGAAGGATATAGTTGCATATGTAGCTCGGTGTCTAAATTGCCAGCAAGTAAAGTATGAGCATCAGAGACCTGGTGGATTGCTTCAGAAGATAGAGATTTCTAGGTGGAAGTGGGAGCGTATCACTATGGATTTTGTTGTTGGACTCCCATGGACTTAGAAGAAGTTCGATGCAGTATGGGTTATTGTGGACAGGCTGACCAAGTCAGCGCATTTCATTCCTGCGGCAGTTACTTATTCTTTAGAGCAGTTGGTTGAGATTTACATCCGCGAGATCGTTCGTCTTCGCGGTGTGCCCATGTTTATCATTTATGATCGAGGTACGCGGTTCACCTAGCACTTCTGGAGGGCAGTACAGTGTGAGTTGGACACGCAGGTTGAGTTGAGCACAACATTTCATCCTCAGACGGATGGACAGTCCGAGCGCACTATTCAGATATTGGAGGATATGCTCCGAGCTTGTGTTATAGATGTCGGGGCTTCTTGGGATTAGTTCTTTCCACTTGTGGAGTTTTCCTACAACAACAGCTACCAGTCGAGTATTCTGATTGCTCCCTATGAGGCATTATACGGGAGGCTGTGCCGATCGCTAGTTGGATGGTTCAAGCCGGAGGAGGCTCGGTTGTTGGGTACAGATTTGTACATGATGCCTTGGATAAGGTCAAGATTATTCAGGATCGACTTCGGACAACGCAGTCTAGGAAGAAGAGTTATGTCGACCGTCGAGTTCATGATATTGCATTCATGATCGGAGAGAGGGTATTACTCCGGGTTTCACCCATGAAGGGTGTGATGAGGTCGGAAAGAAGGGCAAGTTAAGCCCTTGGTATATCGGACATTTTGAGATTCTTCAGAGAGTGGGTGAGGTGGCTTACAAGCTCGTGTTGCCACCTAGTTTATCAGCAGTCCATCCGGTGTTCCATGTGTCCATGCTCTGGAAGTATCACGATGATCCGTCACATGTATTAGATTTCAGCTCAGTCCAATTGGACAAGGATTTGACTTATGAGGAGGAGCCGATGGATGTTCTAGCCTGGCAGGTTCGACAGTTGAGGTCAAAGAGTTATCCTCCAGTTCAAGTGCAGTGGAGAGGTCAGTCGTCGAGGCAGCTACTCGGGAGTCTGAGTCGGACAAGTGGAGTAGATATCCACACCTTTTCACCAGCCCAAGTACTTTTCTATGTTCGTTTAAGGACGAACGGTTGTTTTAGAGATGGAAAATGCGATGACCCGATAGGTCATCTAGAGTTTTAAACCTTAATTCTGTATTTAGTAGCCTCCAATAGCTTCTTTAAGCTTTCCTCGATTTGCGTGCAATGTCCGGGTATTTTTTTGTTGAAGGCTTTTATGATAAAAATTGATAAAATATGAAATTTTTGCCTTAATATTCCATTTGAGTTGACTTTGGTTAACGTTTTGGGAAAACGGGCCCGGATTTATGTTTTGATGGTTCTAGTGGGTCTGTATCGTGATTTGGGACGTGGGCCTATGCTCGGAGTCGATTTTGGAGGTCCCTAGCTCGAGTTACCTGTTTTTGTCAAAAATTAAAAGTTTAAAGGTTTAGTGGCTTTAAAGATTTGACCAATATTTGACTTTGTTAATACCGGGTCCGTATTCTGGTTCCGGAACCCAGTATTGGTCCACTACTATATTTATGACATGTCTGCCAAATTTGGTGAGAAAAGGAGTTGGTTTGACGTGATTCAGACATCCGGTTGTTAAAATAGAAATTTTAAAGCTTCATTGAAAATTTTATTTGATTTGGTGTTCGATTCGTAGTTCTAGGTGTTTTTTTGGTGTTTTGATCGAGTGAGCGAATTCATATCATGTTTTTGGACTTGTGTGCATATTTTGTTTTAGATCCACGAGGGATCGGGTGTGTTTCGAATAGCCTACGATGCTTTTGAACTTAGAAGATCTGCTGGTTTTTCACTTCTGCTAGTTTCTGGTGTTTCCTTCTTCGCGATCACGAATATAATCCCGCAATCGCGATGGGTAAACTGGGCTGGGGGAGATTTTGTTCTATGCGAACGCGAGACCTTGGTCTCAGACGCGGAGCGTTGGGGGTCTGCTCTTCGCAAACGCGGCCAGTCAATCGCGAACATGTAGTGAGATAGAGGTGGGGGCTGGGAACTGAATGTTACTCTATGCGAACGCGATACAAGGATCGCGAACGCGGAGGCTAGGGGGCTAAGCCTACGCGAATGCGTGTAGATTAACTCGCGATCGCGTAAGCCAGTGAGACTTTGCTCTTCGCGAGCGCGTCAAGTTTCATGCGAACGCGATTAACACCTGACGCCAGTGATTAAAATAGTCCCAAAAACGGGATTTTGTTCATTCTTTCAAATTTTCAAATCTAGAAAATCCTAGAGGCGATTTTCTCAAGAGCTCTTCTCCCCCAATTTGTTGGTAAGTGATTCTAACCTACTCTCTTTCAATTACCCATTACATTTTATAAGATTTCCACCTAAAATCTAGGATTTTCATGTTAGAAATTGGGGACTTGGGTAGAATTAGTAATTTTTGTAAAATTGGAATTTAGACCTCAAATTGGGGTCGGATTTCAAAACAAATTACATAACCGGGCTCGGGGGTGAATGTGTAGTTGGATTTTGGTTTAAATTTTGGGTTTGGATCAAGCGGGCCCGGGGCCGATTTTCTACTTTTTGGGGGAAAATGTGGGAATCCTAAATTTATGCATTGTAATTGATTTATAGCAGTATTTGATATTATTGAGTCAATTGTGGTTAGATACGAGTGGTTCGGAGGCAAATTTTAGGGATAGGCCCCGGTAGCTCTGAGTTGACTGCAGAGTGAGGTAAGTGTTGAGTTTAACCTTGATTTGAGGAAATTAGGAACCCTCAGACTATGTGCTACGTGAATTCCATGTGTTGCGGAGTATATGCAAGGTGATGAGTGCTTATACGCCGTCGAATTACTTGTTTCCCTGATTTTTTCCATTTTTCCTTAATTATCTCCTTCCGCGCCTTAACTGTTTTGTGTTCTGAATGCCTTCCATGCTTTATTTGCTACATGTTAATCATTGTTTCTCCTGTTAAAAATGTTAGACCATTTCATGCTTTCATGATTCGCTGTTATTTGCCTTAATTGACTTACTTGCACCTTCTAGTTGTTTTTTGCCGGACTTGTCTTGCCGTGTAATATTACGTATGTGAATTCCCAAGTTGGTACAAGGTTTCCTTTCTGATTCAACTTTATATTCATCAATCGTAGAGGTTCTTGTAATTTGAATTGTGGATTTAATTGTACTCAGTAAATATTTGTACTGATATGGTGGGATCCGGTTGTATGCCACAACAGGTGAAATAAAGGTGAACTGATATGGTGGAATAAGAGTGAATTTGTACTGATATGGTGGGATCGGGTTGCACGCCGCAACATGTGAAATAAGGGTAGATTGACACGGTGAGATAAGGGTAAATTATGATATTGATCTTGTTATATGATGGGATCGGGTTGCACGCCGCAACATGTATTTATTTGTTTATGATTGTTGTTATTATTACGGTGGAATTAAGGAGGATTGTGTTGTACGATGGGATCGAGTTGCGCGCCGCAACAACCTATGTGTTTCTATTTCCTTGTATTGTGTTGGTTCTCGGTGTTTTTCATACGGAACTCTAAGGATTTGGTAATTCTGATCGGCACTGGTTTTCTTTGAGGATTTAGCTATTTTTTTCAGTTAACTGTCTTATTTCGTTCTGTATTTTCCTCTCCCGTCTTTATTATATACTGCGTACAAGTTGTAGTGTAAGTCACTTGCCTTAGCCTCGTCACTACTTTGCCGAGGTTAGGCTCGGCACTTACAGAGTACATGGGGGTCGGTTGTACTCATACTACAGTCTGCACTTCATGTGCAGTTTTGGAGTCGGTCCCAGCGGCGGTTATTACCATGCTCGGATTGGCCAGCTTTGTAAAGACTTGAGGTACAGCTGCTCAGCGCCCGCAGCTCCTAGATTCCCTTTTCCTTTCTATTAGCTGTGTATTTTTCCTTAGACATCTTTATGTTTTATTCAGACAATTATTTTTACTACTCTAGTAGCTCGTGCACTTGTGACACTCGCTCCAAGGTTGTATCAGATATTTCAATTGTTATGGCTTTCACACTTTACTTTTGATTATTACAGTTATTTCAGCCTTTACTTTATCATTTAGTTTGAACTGTTGAAAATAGATAAATTGTTCTAACGTTGGCTTGCCTAGCAAGTGAAATGTTAGGTGCCATCACGATCCCGAAGGTGGGAATTGTGGCTCATGACAGACACATTTCTATAATAGGAAATAAGTCAACTTTAAAATCTTTATTTTTTCATTATACCCTTAATAAGAAGTTTTTATAACCACACAAATGTCATAGTCTCACAAAGCTTTTACTCTTTATGCTTTTAAGACCACAAATTTCAAAAGTCTTATTTTTTTCAAACTTCATGCCTATTCAAACTAGTTCATCTAAATTAAAACGGATGGACTATAAAATATCGAGAGAACAACCTCCAAAAGAGGAATACAAAATGCGGCCGCGACAGAATTTCGCGGACCGCGGTGAGGATTGTGCGGCCGCAGTGAATTTTATGCGGACCGCAGTAGAGGTTGGCTCAGGACTCCGGCCGCGATGGAAATACGCGGACCGCGGACTGGAAGTTCAGAGGGCACTATATAAGCGAGGTCTAGGGTTCTATTTCACATTTTGACATTGGGAGCTCGGTTTGAGGTGGAATTTTGAGAGTTTTTCAAGGAAATCATTGGGGTAAGTAATTCTAACTCGGTTTTGTCTAATATTCATGAATATATCATTGAAATCATCATTTGATTCGTGATTTGGGGTGGAATTTGGGGAAAAATTTGTGGACTTTCATAAAATGAACTTTTGGGATTTGAAAGTCGATTCGAAGTCGGAATTGAGTGAAACTAGTATGGTTAGTCTCATAATCGAGTGGGTTATCGGATTTTTTGACTTTTGTCGGACTTCGGGACATGGGCCCGGGGCCCGGGTTTTGAGTTGACTTTTTGACTTTTGATCTAAAGCTTAACGTTTTCTTATGGTATTGATTCCTTTAGCTCGTGTTGATTGTATTGAATTGTTTGTGGCTAGATTCGAGGCATTTGGAGGCCGATTCGAGAGGCAAGGGCATCGCGGATTAGGATTTTGACCGATTTGAGGTAAGTAATGATTTTAAATCTTGTCCTGAGGGTATGAAGCCCCGAATTTCATATCGTTTCACTATTTTCAGGTGACACACATGCTAGATGACGAGCGTGCGGGCGTGCACCGTTGGGGATAATGACTTGGTCCGTTCCGTAGCAGCTATTAAGTTGCGTATTTGACTTAAAACTATACGATACTTATGTGTTTTAGAAAGAATTTCTATAATTTGGGTTGAATGCCATATTTGTGCCTCGTGCCAAGCTGTTTGGACCCTTAGGAGTGTTTTCTATTATTTCCTCACTGTGTTGACTTAAGATCTGTACTCAGTCATGCTATGTTTTACTGATTTCATAACTCAGTCTTTATTACTCCGTTTTTGATGCATAAAATGATATTTTGGGCTGAGCACCCTGTTTTACTGATAGCCCGAGTGGCTTGAGAGGTTTTTGACTGAGTGAAGCTGAGGGCCTGTGTTGTGAGGATATTATGGGATCGAGCTGCGCACCGCAGCATGTTGTTACTGATTTGTGATTATGAGAGGCCGAGGGTCTGATTGATTATGACACGAGGTGGCTTGTTATAGCGCTTGGGCTGTAGAAGCCCCTCCGGAGTCTGCACACCCCCAGTGAGCGCGGCTACCCTGAATGAGTGATACGATGTTTTTTCCCGAGGGGCTGTTCTTGATTCATGTTGTGCCCAAGGGGCTGTTTACGAGCGATTGTGAGGGTTGCCCGAGGGGCTGATTCTGAGTGATGTTATGCCCGAGGGGCGGTTTATATTCATGTTGCCCGAGGGGCTATATACGAACTATGTTTCTGCCCGAGGGACTGATTATGATTTTCACCATTTTTACTCTAAATTGCATTGAGTCTCTGTTGATACTGTTGGAAAGCATCTTCAAATAATTTTACCGAAAACTGGATTTTAAATGAGATGATTTGACCCATATACTGATTTGGAAGCATGTTGTACTTACTGAGTTTTTATGATGTGGATAATATGTGTTTCCTACCGCTCAGTCTTTATTTACCTTTATTACTTACTGAGTTGGTGTACTGACATTACTCCCTGCACCTTGTGTGCAGATCCAGGGGTTGTTGAACGTGCTAGCGAGCGTTGATTTTTCATCCGCCGCGGATATTTGGAGTTGGCAAGATAGCTGCATAGCGATCGCGGCCTTGCTCTTCTCCCTCCTATCTCCCTATAGATATTAGTAGTTGACTTCCAGACTACTTTAGTCTTGTTATATTTCTGAACAATTGTAGTATTTGCTCATGACTTAGTGACACCCGATGTCGGGCTTTCTTTCCGCACTTTTGTTTTGTTTTGAACTCCTTTATGAAAGTTTTATATTAAATAGCTTGGAAATTAACTTTGAAATGGAAATCGATTTGTTTGGATAATGTGTCGGCTTGCCTAGTACCACGATAAGCGCCAGCACGACAGAGTTAGTTTTTGGGTCGTGACTTAAAAGTGGTAGTCTATAACATTTGTCTCAAAAATTTCCCCATAAACAAGACTCTCGAACCTCTTATGACTACATTATGGATGCTACCAATTGAGAAGGAAGGATCCTCCACTTTTAGAAGTCCAAAATATTTTCCTCCAAAAAAAATGACTAGCCAAATATGAAAGAATTATATTTTATTTTTTGTAAAAGGTAAAATTTTTATGGTAAATATATTGTCCTTTCTTCAAAAGATAAAAAATCAAATATAGTAAAAAATCTAGACAAATACCTAACACTTTGTTCATACGCATATTGTTTCCATATTTATAGTTTTTAGGAAGTCTTTGATTGTTGAAGTTTCGAAATGTTATGAAATAATTGATGATTACTGTTTAAATAGGTAGTAAATAACTGCAGATTATGTCCGAAGATTGAAACCTAACTCAAATATTTTCAAATCGAAAAAGGTCCAAATATACCCCTGTACTAGAGAAAAGATTAGTTCCAAAGATGTTTCTGTCATTATACTATTGGTTCAAATATACCCCTCTTTCATTAAGTTTGTCTAAGTTAAACTTCCAATCTTATCTGGCACTGACATTTGGTGAGGTGGATGCAACGTGGCATGCCATCTCTGTGCCCCTAACACATTTCACCCCTCCCTTCCATTTTTTTCCACCACTAAAATTTTCTTCCCCTTCACCACCATTGCCACCATTACCGCCACCATGAACAATATTGTATTTCAAAGTTTAGTCTTTTATATATATTTGTTTCTTCATTCATCGCTCGCATTGGATTCGATACAACCCTAAGCTTCTCGAATTTTAGGTGAAGTCTCTTCCTCGAGAAACTAGATAATGTCTTTATGTACTACTAGTATGCATGATACTGGGATGACGAATTGAAGTATTATTTTGCAGACTCGGGTGCGCAAAGCATTTACAGATGGTACTGTTCAGATACTCCGATATGGTCTGAGTTGACTAGCTGAAAATTCAATATTGTTCTTAGTGGTGGTTATGATGGCAATGGTGGTGGAGAGAAATAAAATTTTAGTGGAAGAAAAACAAATAGAGGGGAGGGGTAAAATAGGTTTGGGGCGCGGAGGTGGCATGCCATGTGGCATCCACCTCATCAGATATCAGTGCCACGTGGTATTGGATGTGCATCTTGGACAAACTTAACAGAAGAGGAGTATATTAAAATTTATAGTATTATGATGGAGGTATATTTGGACCCAAAATGTCACGACCCAAGTTCTCTCTCCGTGAACTGTCGGGACGGCACCTAGTCTCTACGACTAGGTAATCCTAACAATTTGCGGAAATGAAACAAGATACGAAAATTAACAATTAACATGTAAATATAATAAAGGAGTTTAAAATGCCGCTCGGCATATACCATAAAAACACTCTCGAACTGAATATAAACACTCCCAAAACCTGGAATCTCATGAATCACAAGTTACAGAAGTACATAGTGTTTCTAACTCCAGAAATCTAACAACGAAGAAAATACAGGAAGTCTATAGCTTAAGGAGGAATAGAGAGGGACTTCTAGGTCTGCGGACGCGGCAGATATACCTCGAAGTCTCTGAGATCACCTCGCCTCACTGGAAGTATGGCTGAGAAGAAGTACCTGGATCTGCACACGAAAAACATGTGCAGGAAAGGGCATGAGTACACCACAGCGGTACCTAGTAAGTGCCAAGCCTAACCTCGGTCGAGTAGTGACGAAATTAGGTCAGGGCTTTACTGGTTTATACATATATTAAGATAAAACAGTATGAAATATCGCAGTAGAGTTAAAAATGCTAACAGTCAATGAAAAATGAAATCACATGAACAAATAACTCAGTACACAGAGATAACAACAGGGGATCTCCGAGATACCGGCCCGTAGTCCCAAACGTAAATGTACAGAGGATCTCCCGGGATACCGTCCCATAGTCCAAATCGTAAATGTGCAGGGGATCTCCTGGAATACTGTTCCGTAGTCTCAAAATAAATATCCAGTGCAGGGGGATCTTCCGGGATACTGTCCCGTAGTCCCAAACATAAACATACAGGGAGATCTCCCGAAATACCGATCCGTAGTCCCAAAATAAATATACAACTCATTCAATGTACACAACAGTTCTAGCTAGGAAAGATCTACAGTTCTAATCAAGTTCGTAGCAAAGAAGACGGGTAATTCTTACTCTAAACATGCTTACGCAGAATCCAGGTAAATCAATTAAAGCAAATAAGGCAGTTAAGGCACGTAAGCATGCTTTCCTAATCTAAACAGGAGGCGACATATACTGGTATTGCTCAATTAAAGGAAAACATAGATATTTACTTAATGAAAACGGGGTTTTTCAACAATTAGCATGTGTACGCACTCGTCACCTCACGTACACGGCATTCATATAACAACAGTACCAAAATCCTAAGGGGAGTTCCCCCACACAAGGTTAGGCAAGCCACTTACCTCGAACCAAGCTCAAAATCAATCCGAAATCACGCTCTTGCCATGAGTATCCAACTCCGAGTGGCCCAAATCTAATCAAATCAATTACATTACGTAAATATAGCTACAAGCAACTCACTTAACTAATGAATTCAAAGCTAAGGCGAAAAATGCCCAAAAATCCTCCTCGGGCCCACTCTCGGAATCGGGTAAAAATCACAAATTATGAACACCCATTCACTCACGAGTTCACTCGTACAAAAATCATCCCAATCCGACGTCAAATTCCTATTCAAAACTCAGATTTTCAATTGGGGAACTTTTTCCCCCATTTCCAAACTTCCACTCTCAAATTCCTTAATTAGATAAGGAAAACAACAATAGATTAATGTATTAGGACCAAATTAGAATTAGAATTCGTTACTCAATAGTTCTCCTTCAAAATCCCTCAAGAAATCGCCTCCCACCGAGCTCCAAAAGTCCCAAAATTGAAATGGGATAAAACCCTCGATTTGGCCCTTTTTCTGCCAGAGATCTCGCTTCTGCAAGGGGTGCACCGCATCTGCGGTCCTGCACCTGCGGAAATATCATCGCAGGTGCGAAGGTCACTTATCCGGGCTAGGGCCGCATCTGCGGTCACTGGGCCGCATCTGCGATTCCGCATCTGCGGTCCCCCAGCCGCACCTGCGGTTCCTGTTTCCTTGGTCCATTTCCGCTTCTGCCACTACCCAGCCGCTTCTGCGGCACCGCACCTGCAATCGCACATCCGCATGTGCGATTATATCAGGTTCAGCAAACTTCAGAAAATGCCTAAGTCCAAATCAAGTCCGTTAAGCATCCAAAACTCACCTAAGGCCCCCGGGACCTCAATCAAACATACCAACCAATCCTAAAACATCATACGAACTTAGTCGATCCCTCAAATCACATCAAACAACGCTAAAACCACGAATCACCCTCTAATCCAAACCTAATGAACATGATTTTCCAAAATTCTACAATCGATGCCGAAACCAACCAAACCAAGTCCGATTGACCCCAAATTTTGCATACAAGTCATATTCAACACTAAGGACCTACTCCAACTTAAATCGGATTCCGACCCCGATATCAAAAATTCCACTATCGGCCCGAAACTCTAAAAATTCAACTTTCGCGATTTTCAAGCCTAAATAAGCCACGGACCTCCAAAATACAATCCGGACACGCCCTACGCCCGAAATCACCCAACGGAGCTAACGGAATCGACAGAATTCCATTTCGGAGAAGTCTTCTCACTGTTCCGACTACGGTCTAATTCTAAGACTTAAACTCTCATTTAGGGATTTAGTTTCCCAAAACACTCCGAAACTCAAGATGAACCATCCCAGCAAATCACAATAGCATAAAAAATCACGGGGGAAATAGTTAATAAGGGATCGGGGCATTAATTCTCAAAACGTCCGGCCGGGTCGTTAAACAAAATATAACGAGGGGTATATTTATACATTTTCTCATATTACAGTGATATATTTGGACCCAAAATATAACGAGGGGTATATTTAAATATTTTCTCATATTACATAGATATATTTGGACCTTTTCCGTTTTTAAATTTGAGCGTAGCTTCTAGGAAAACACTACCAATATGAAGATATTTTTTTTAGTATCTTGGTACCTCTATAGCTACAGTTGTGTTTTCACATATAACCAGGAAATAGACTTGTAACGATAGACTTGTTCACTCACTCCTTTTTCTAATTTTGGTATATGAAACGCTTAACTCTTTTGGTTAGTTGGCCCGTTTACTAATAGATAACTGGTGTATCTTTAAGGAAAGATATTCTTTTGATATTTTTTAGTACCTCTATAGCTACAGTTGTGTTTTCACATACGGAAAAGGACCATATACGCCAGTGAATTACGCGAATTAGGACAGATATGCCCGTCGTTAATGGTTTGGCACATATATGCCCAATCTGTCCAATACTTGCTCATTCATGCCCTTAGTTTAACGGACTATTTTGTCTTTCTTAAATAATTAATAACCCGACCAAACCAAAATCTACTGACCCGATCCGTTAGGACCCGACCCACCCTTATTTCAAAGATATTTTTTGATATATTATTTTTGTTTGATTGAGAAATTGTGTATTTATTTATGTGAGTAATTTGATAATCGTTTTTTTTGTTATACAACATTTCGGAAAGTAATCCTACTAAAAGTAGTAATTGATATTTATTTATTATTTTAATAATATAATATTTGAATTAGGTTATGCTTTCTTCAAGCATTTTACCATCTATTTTTATTTTTCTCAGTGGTGCTTGTTATGAAATAATTAATTAATAAAAATAAAAAAGAAGCACCACTATTTAAAAAATTTATTAATTATTTCATAAATAAATTTGTAATGGAGAAATAATCCAATAAACTAATATTCAATCATATAATGATCACTTATCTAAACAAAAAAACGGATCCATCAAGTTA
This sequence comes from Nicotiana attenuata, assembly GCF_001879085.1. NCBI lineage: Eukaryota > Viridiplantae > Streptophyta > Magnoliopsida > Solanales > Solanaceae > Nicotiana > Nicotiana attenuata. The sequence goes on from NW_017670803.1 coordinate 410,908, forward strand.
AGTTATAGTGAACATGGAGTTATTCGTATTTGTATTGGTGAAAAATACAAATAGACTGTGAGAAAAATAACGATAGATGGTAAAATGATTGAAGAAAGCACAAACTAATTCGAATATTATATTATTAAAATAATAAACAAATATCAATTACTACTTTAGTACGATTACTTCCCGAAATGATGTATAACAAAAACAAATCGATTATCAAATTAACTCAAATAAATAAATATCATTATCACACAATTTCCCAAATCAAACAAAAATAATATATCAAAAAATATCTTTGGAATAAGGGTGGGTCGGTCATAACGGATCGGGTCGGCAGATTTTGGTTGGGTCCGGTTATTAATTACTTAAGAAAGACAAAATAGTGGTTCCGTTAAACTAAGGGCATGAATGAGCAAGTATTGGACGGATTAGGCATATCTGTGCCAAACTATTAACGACGGGCATATCTGTCCTAATTCGCATAGTTCACTAGCATACATGGCCCTTTTCCGTTGAATCTTTCATACTTAACATAAAATTCAGCATTACACAAAACATGGTTTGACTGTCATTTTTGTTGCCCACATAATTAAATAATACTTGTATGTGCTATGCAGGAATCTATGTATTATTTTATTATGCTGTATCAAAAATGCAGAGTAACAACCACAAGCTATTACAATAAGCAAAAAGTGATCTTGAGATGTTCTCTTCTTCATTCCAGAAAGCCCCCTTGTTTGTAACTTTCAACTGAATCAATTAGAGTTTCCTCCAGTGGCCTATATTGCCAACCCAACTTCTGCAGTTTCTCTGAACTATAACTTCCTTCCTCCATCAAATCAGTAAAGCTGTAAAATAAACAGTACAATTCAGGACAACAGATTTAATTGAGGAACTTCTATGCACAAGTGTAACAGTACACCCAACTAGTGACATGCCCGCTTTGAACCTAGGGTTGCACGGCCTTAAAACGCGTCGCGTCACTAATGCCTAAGGGTTGTTTCCTTATATATCCAGCATCTCGCCGGTTAAGACGTTTTAAAGTCGTGCGGGCTTAGGCCCAAAACAGACAAGTGAGGAACTTCTATGCAGAAGGACAAGAAGACTACTTATCAATAGACTCAATCAAATAGACCAAATTCATCATGCACTTTTTCCTTTGTAACTTCTTAACCAAACGCATCACGCACTGGAAAAAGGAATCACAATCCCATAAGAGAAGTCGATTTCGTTACGCCGCTTTTTTGTAACTCTTAAACCAGACACAGGAAATAGGACACTAGATTCCGATAAAGAAGCCTAAGGTAGAATTGGAGAGAAATTCACCATTTAGGATAGTTGTAGTTGGGGTAGTGTCTCTTCAGCATGTCAACCAAATCCTGTGATTTCACTTTATGAGCCGTGCATATGTATCTACCTTCAGCTTCAGGTCTCTCATATACCAGCACCAGAGCTTCAGCTAAATCACGTACATCTATTATAAATCGGCTCTTGTTTTCCAGCTCTTCATATCCTTCTATATGAATGACACAAGAGCGTAGGCAGGGAGAGGTCAGTCACTTCAAGTGAAAAAATGAAAGAACCATGACCATGAATCCATATACATGAAAACACAGAAACAACACATGAAGCCATTAACATAAGAAAATGCAAAGCAACTCAGATGATACAAAAGCGGATAGACTTTTGTAACCGAGACTAATGTTCTCTTTTATAACCAAGAAATTCTAGAGGGCTAGTGGCACACAGTTCAAAACTTGATCGATGATGCGCCTGCCTCTCTACCCTTTTCCACTTAAATAGTAGGCTCTTGTCTGCAGCAGGCTCGAACTAATGACATGTGTCTAACCCAAACTCTGCTCTTACTCCTAGACCAAAGTCCTGGGAGCTACATAGAAATTGACATGCATTAACATTAAACACAATGCTTAGTAGCCCTTGGTGCATAGTAGCTGGAGGACTTTTATCTAAACAGGCAATACACTCGAGAATTCATAGCTAAAGCCATGCTTGAAACACTAGAGTAGAAGGATGATAAAGCACCTGAGGATGCTTGTAACCAAAACTATATCACAAACTGGCCTACTAAATTTTATCAAATGACCAATATATATTTCTTTATTTTTTTTATTTTATAGATAATAAAGAAAGTCTTCTGCAATTTACATAAAAGGGAAATGGGGACGTGATGCTGTCTCTTTGTCATAATAGATAATTGTGCAAAAATAAATTGGTCAAAGGGAGTATATAAACTTCAGACGAGCCAAATATGGTAACTTAAGCTAGAGGGGCGTCCGGCAGTTGTCCAAAGCATCTGGGGGTATAAAGTGAATGTATAGATAAGGAAGAACCCCTTAACTAGTGCGTGGAATTCAACATAATTATTTTATCTAAATGTTATGGACGAAAAGTCCTAGCTACCACCAACCAACATATTAAGCATAAAAAACTACTATAAACTTGAGCAGTTGAGCTCAGTCTCATAAATACCATGCTAAGGTAGACATGCTACCAAGCTGCAAAGCAATTCAGGTTAATCCAGCTACATGGACAAATAATATTGTAGAAATTTTCACTTGTAGCTTAAATGATATGCCTTAAAGATAACTAGACAGCACCATTTTGCATTCAATGATCTCTTACTCATTGTCAAGCACCATGTATTTTGGAGAACCAAATGTCAATATGACAAGACTTGTTATAGTTACACATGTAAATCATTTTGAGACTTTTAAGCATTGGCAATGAATTTAACAAAACTGCATGCTGAACACATGTCTTGTGGGAAAAGTGAATTCTGTTTATTTACCAATGAGCAACTCACGCAAGCAGAGATGTAAAATAGAAGTAATGCAGAAACATTAAACCAGTGAGGTATAACTATGCCTTGTTGGGTACCTTTCAGCAGCTTAATGAGAACCAAACTACTGGCATTTGTAGTCCTCTGCAACATTGGCCCCAAAACAAGTGTTGGAAGCACAGTTATCATATCAAGTCCAGTTTGTTTTGCATATGACCAAGCTTCTTTCTCAGCCATCGTCTTAGAAAAACAGTACCAGTTCTGCATGCATGTGGAACCACAAAACAATCAGATAGGAAACTGCTCTAGCAAAATGAGCATTCAAGATTCAAATCTGAAATTCTCACCAAAACTAAGCCAATCAGACAGGAAACTGCTCCAGTAAAAAAAGTATTCAAGATACAGATTGTAAATTACTTTACCAACACTGAGTATTCAAGATACAGATTGTAAATTACTTTACCAACACTGAGTATCATACTAAGAAACATGTAGATTATTAACTAAAATCTTAAAATGTCCACAGATCAAATTCGTAAACTTGTATCAGTAAAGAAGTTACATTAGTTGCTTTGCAGTATTCACTGTCCGACCAACAGGTCTCGTCTTTCACTTGGCCCTTCGGCCAGTTGGGGTTCAAGGCAGCAGCAGCAACAGAAGATACAAACACAACTCTCTTGATGTTTGCTTCAGAGCATGCCTTCAGAACATTAAGTGTGCCTTTTACTGCAGGCTCAACTAGTTCTACCTGCAATCAAACAATTGAACATATGAAGAAGATAATTTATTTGTGCAGAACTAGAGCACAGTGGGATTCGTTATTTCCAAAACCAAACTAGAAATGCAGATCGTTTGATCACAATACAATGTATCCTGGATGGACCTGATTTTCCAATGTCTAAGACTCCAAATGGAGGAGCTCTATAGATAGCGTCTCTTATTATAAGAACTCAACTGGTCAAATTCAAATCAAGTGTCTCCTTTTGATGAATGATCGAAAGAACCACTTTAAGTAATGAATATTATTCAAATATTGAGACGAAAGAACTCCTTTGCTATCAGAATATCCAATATTTCGAAAACAATTCACTGATTACCCATAGTCAGGAATAGAATAATTGAGGGAAAGATATTACGATGATAAAAAAATGACTGGCAAAAGATAAATTGGCGAATCTCTGTTGAAAAACTTTTTTGAATAGTACTTTGTGTAATCCCAATATAAATTCACCATCTTGTTTTTCATTCAGTCGAAATATACCTCAGAGCACTTTCAACAACTAATAACATGTACTAAAGATCAATAGGCTAGACTACTCGTGAGTCATGAAGATTCCACTTTTACCTGGTAGTCATAAAGTAAAACCAGAAGATGTGATTCATATTAACAAAGTGAATAAGCTGATAATCTCTTAATTCGTGGAGGTATGTAAAAACTGGACACTGGCCATGTTGGTTTATTAGTTTACTCTGTTTTAAATGTTTAGGGAACCTAGTTTTCTTCTACATGTGGTCACAAGAAAAAATTTAACAGGTCATAGCAAAGTCACACCTCGGGATTTGGTACAGAGCTTGAAGGGACGGGACTAGCAACGTGAAATACTCCATTGCATCCTTTGATGGCTGCAGCAAGCGAGTTGTAATCTAGCAAGTCTGCCTTGAAGAGTTTTAGGTTCTCAGCAGCTTTGTCAAGGTTCTTCAAATGAGCATACTTGTCATCAGCTGCAAATTGATTTACAATGAGGCCTCTTCAGAAATTTTCAGCAGAAACTAAAAAACCCCTACAATTTTAATTATTATACCATGTTACCAAACAAGAACGATGTTTTCTATTTGGGCGCATTGGATGTATGAAAAATATGCTACCTTTTGTTTCTCATAACACAGTTAGTTTCTTCAATGTTATCAGCAGAAAGGATCATGAGTAGAGGACAAGGGGGGAACACAGCAAGCGAAAGGATGAATCAACTATAAATATCTCTGAAAATCTAGGTATTGCCATAAGATATAATTTACAGCCGTTCTCAATTCAGTTCTCAAATTATTCAAGTCAATCGAAATTCTCCTTTAAAAAAAAAAAGATATTTTGATTGCAAAAATTGGTGCAACTGTAAGTATTAGGTCAATATATTCCGCCTTACAAGAATAAATTGAAATATTTATAAATGATCAATAAAGCCGACTCAACTAATTTGGAATAATTGATTGCTTGCTTGAAAGTTGAACCAATTTCTTAGGAATATTCACCTAGAGGCTAGAACATTCGGTTGAAATAAAGGGCTCCTTCCCAGCTGAGGCTCCTAACATATACTCCGTAGTTTGAAAACTAAGAACAGTTCTAAAACACAACTGACAATCTTGTCGAAAAAAGTTTTTACCTTTCTTTTCAATACTATTACATATATTGAAAAGTAGAAAAATAGGAAATAAGGATTTACTTACAAGGGTTTCTAACGGTGCCATGAACGGTGTAGTCTTTAGAAAGGAGAAGCTTAACTAGCGACGTAGCGACGTAGCCACCTGCTCCTGTTACACACACTCTGCATTTCTCCCCCATCAACGCCATCGCTCTCTGCAATTATTTATTTCCCTTTTCCGTTTCCTTTCTCACTGCCACTCTTGTTGCATTAGGATTTAGGACCATTCACACTATAGTAGTACTCTACTTTCCTTTTTATTCTCTTCCAAAACAAAAACACACATATTTTTAAATTTGAAAATAATTCAACTTTAAACTCTTTTATTTTACCCATTTATCTTTAATGAGTAGCTTTTATAGCCACACAAATATCATGACCCCACAAACTTTTTATCCCTTAAGCTTTTAAGATCACAAGTTTCAAAAATATTTTTTAAATATAAAACCTAATAACCATATTACTAAAACTGGAAGTGTCTCGAGTTCCTAGTGTACCTTTTTTTTTGTAGTTTTAGAATTTTACTTCCCTAATGTCTAGTATGAGTGTTCTCTCGTCTTACCAATTTTCTATTTTGATGAATAACAAGGAACATGAAATAATTTGATTTTGGACTCGCACTTATATATGGAAAAAAAGAAAGAAATGTATTTACTCGCATTACAAATTATTTACTCCTATTAAAAATTTACTCTTATTACTTATTTACATCAAATTATATGTCTTATATTTATATTTTTAACACTTATCCATCAGGAAGTGCATGGATTAAAAACATTTAAATAACAAATCTAACCTTCATAATTGCAAGCAAACTTATATCTTGGTTGAAAAGTTATCATATACTTTTAATTTTTATGTTTATACTAGTAGTTCGTTATAACACATCACCTTTAGATACAGTCTCATATCGTCAAAACATAAGAGGGATGCTAGGTATATAAGTTAACAAGCTTTAGACTTTAGTGACGTGTTTTAAACATGTGAGGGCCTAATGTTTGACCAAAAAGTGTTAAACTCTTTTTAGTTAAATTAATTTAAATGAATGGATAAGGGGTAAATCCTACTCAAAGATAATTGACTCTAGATTAATGAATGATAAATAAGAAGAGTTGTGTAAGGTTAGGCTCATGAACTCATTAAGATAATGGAAAAAAAATCTAATGTATATGATGAGCTTACATTCATTCGTGACATTGTTAATCCATATTGTAAAATAGAGAATAAAGAAAGAATTCACCATTAATGACCACGGGGTGTATCTTTATTTATTCCATAACAATAGCTACAGAAGATGAATAGCAAAGCTCTGAACCTTCTCTCATCTTTTAGATGGATTCTCCTATTCACCTCTTTTGTTAGTGAAGAAGTGTGTGATTTGTACGAATTTTTCTTCCTTAGTTCTCTCACCTAGTATATATACTAAGTATTCTCCTTTACACAACGGTCATTAGCCAGAGTACCTCAGCCCCTTAACTGTGTTACAGTTTGACCCTCTGAAATGTTGTAACAACCAATTCACTGTACAAGCATTCTGAGTACACGACCTCGACCGTGGCCGAGGTGCTTGTCGCTATAGCTTTATACGAATGCGACTTCGGCCCAAATGACTGTCGTTCCTCTTTCCGTAAATTCCTGTTTGGTCAGATTTCGACCCACACAGTTAGTCCCTCCGCCTATTGAGGTCGTCTTTTGGCGAGCTTGATGGGCGGACTCTGTCGATTCGAAAGTTGTGACAAATCTGAGCGCTTTGTGCGAGAGGCGAGTACCCCGTCACGAGGTAGCGACGTGACGTTTCGAGAGCTGTATCAGACTGTCACGTCTGTTGATACCCAATTTTCCCCTCATATTTTTTTAAATGTATATATACTTTCAAAATAGTATATTTGCATCATCATTTATCTATACATGCATTTTTTATAATTTTCCCTAATTTTTAGAGCTTTAAAGTGATTTTTCTGCATTTTAATTACTTAAATAATTATTAATTATTCCTTCAAATTATTTTATGATGACTTAATCATTCAGATTACTATTGTGCATCCTCATATATGTTTCATAATATTTTTATTTTATTGCGTATAATTATGTTTGCAATTTTTAGCTATTTACCTGATTTCGCAATAATAGCCTATATTCATATATAATTTCTCTTTATCTATACTATTTGTGTCAAAATAGCCTTCTATAATATTATAATGCTAAATTATTATTGTTAATTATTTTATTGCATAAATAACATTTTTTTATTTATTAAAGTATTTTTTATAAATTATTTTTGTTAAATTTGTATTTAAATAATAGCCCATTTTTAAAATTAAATTCGGACCTAAAACTACCCAACACTTAATACCCTAGCCCAAAACCCCCCAGCCCAAATCAATTATCCCAAAACCAAAACCACCCTTTTTAAAACGACCCGGTCGGGACCCGTTTTGTATGACCCGCCCATCTTCCTTCAATCTTGGTTGTTGATCTCAGAGATCAATGGCTCACAGGCCAGCTCCCCTTTTAAATCCATTTAACCTAAACCCTAACCCCATTATCCCATTACCCGCCGCCTCTAAACTCTCTCTGTCTCGCCTCTCTGAAGAACCATAATCGCCGCCCTTCACCAATCCCCCTTTCTAATCCCGCTAGCCATGAGATTCTCCCATTATTTACTTACCATATTAGTTTTCCTCCGTTGTTGGGTGTTTCTCCATGGTATTACTTAGTATTATGGTATGAGTCTGACTATTATGGTTGTATGTTGTTTCTGCTAGTGTGTTTGGATAATACCTTAACTCTATGAAAATCCCCTTTCACTTGAATGAATTCCTTACTAAGTCCTGTGCTCTAAACTTGTTTCATGCCATCTTGTTTTTTTTTTAAAGACAAACACTATATTTTGATAACTAGGACCTTACTCCTATGTCGACATGTTTTCAGTAATGTTTTGGTGCATTTGCCATTCTTTCCTTTCTGTAATCATCAATATGTGTATCCCTTCATTATGTCCAAGTACTGAGTAACAAGGCATTAGATTAGACTTAACCTAATTTAGACCTTTAATTGTCAACTAGTCCAATCTATGTTTTGCAAACCTGTTTATTCTCCTAACTCCTATGATGACTAATTATGTGGCACTTTGATTATGTGAACCTGGCTTGAATTTGCTGGTCTACTTGACCAGTTGTGCTGTATGATCCTTCTGGAAATTTCTGTCCATCCTCCCTACCTGTTACTTTGGTATTCTGAATCCGAATTCTTAGCTGGCTGAAAGCCAAGGTGTTGGCCCAAGAACAGGTGAAGTTTTGAAGAATGACAACTGAACTCAGTCATGGACCAGGTCCATCGTGTAAAACACAGTCATGCTCAACCTATACATATGAGATGCACGTGAAGGAGATAAGTCCTACTGATCAAGCAGCAATATCTTCTGATCTGATCGAAAAGGTTGCATATTGGATAAGGGGAGAAAGTCTCCTTATATGAAGAGAACACAATTCGGATAAAGATAGTGTTGGAGTTTGAGATCTTCGAGGACTCAACTACGATAGAAGATCAGCAATTGAGTCCCAATCAAACTCTGATTACTAACCCATTAAAAGACAGTGATTGTTCTCTTTTACAGGTATTGCACATACGCAGAAGTTAAACAAAATTGAGAGCAAAAGAGCAAGGCGATTTTGCAAGCAATTTATGCGAGATTTGAGTGTGCACTCCTGAAGCTACTTGAACGAGATAGAAGAATCAGTCCCATTGTGTATTCCTTTTATTCTAGTTCAATTGTAGTAGGTGGTTTAAAATTGTACCTTTCAGCTTTCATAGAAGCAATTGTATTAGGTACCTAGAGTGTTCAAGTTATAAGCTAACTTGAAGTTGTCGCAACAGTTGAGGCTGTGTGCCACAACGGGATTAGAGTTAATCCTTAGGTTTACAAAGAGCTTTGTAAATGCTGTTTTGGCTCAGTGATTTTAGTGGAAGTTTGGGAAAATCCTACTGAGTAGTAGGTCGTGGTTTTTTCACCTTTTGAGCCAGGTGTTTTCCACGTAAAAATCTTTGTGTTCTTTATTTTATGTACTTATTATTCCGCAAACAGTAGTAGTTATTACACCTAGAAGAACCAGGTTCTTCTAGAGCGAAAATTGGGTACCACACAAATCAACCCCCCTCTTGTGTGGTATTGACGTTTAGAACATCAATTGGTATCAGAGCAGGTTATCCTTGAAGAGGTTAACACCTTAGGAAAAGATCAAGATGAGTGCACCATTTGGGAACTAGGAAGGGCAATCCACTGCTAGGCCTCCACTCTTCAATGGTCAGTACTATTCCTGGTGGAAGAACAGGATGAGAGATCATATCATAGGAGAGGACTATGAACTCTGGGACATAGTCACTGATGGTCCTTTGGCAACTACAAAGAAGAATGAGGAAGGAGTGGATGTGCCAATGACAAGAGCTGACTGCACTGCTGAAGATTTGAAGAAATGGGAGAAGAATGCCAAGGCCAAGAAATGGCTTGTGTGTGGACTAGGTCCGTATGAGTACAGAAGAATTCAAAGTTGTACCACTTCTAAGGAAATCTGGGACACTTTGCAAGTGGCTCATGAAGGAACACCTCAAGTGAAGAGGTCCAGAGGAACACTGATGTATTCTCAATATGAGAATTTCACCATGAAGGAAGGAGAAACCATCCAAGAGATATATATAAGGTTCACCACACTGACAAATGAACTTAAGTCTCTTGGAAGGATTATCCTTGAAGAAGACAAAGTTGAGAAGATTTTAACAAGGGTTCTGCCAGTCTCTTGGGAAAGCAAAATCACTGCTATTCAGGAATCAAAGAATATTGCTATCCTTAAGCTGGATGAACTAATTGGAAACCTTACTGCCTATGAACTGAGAAGGCAAACCATGAAAATGGATGCACCCAAGAAGGAAAGAAGTCTGGCTCTTAGAATTGCTGAAGGTTCAGATCTGGAGGATGCGGAAATGGCTATGATCACAAGAGATTTCAAAAAGTACCTGATGAGAGGAAAGGGTTCTTCAAGAGGTACAACCTTCAACAAACCAAGGGCTCCTGAGAAACAGACCAATGAGGGTTGCTACAAATGTGGTAAGACTGATCACATGATCAAGAATTGTCCTCAATGGGAAATTGAGTGGAAGAAGGAAAGGGTTGAACGAAGGAACAGGAAGAAGGAACAGGTTCAACCAAAAAGAAACAAAGGATCAACAAAGGCTATGGTTGCTGCCTGGGGAGAAACATCAGATGAGGACTCAGAAGATGAAGCTGGAGATGAACAACCACTTATGGCCATCGGAGAATCAGATGATGAACAAGAGTGTCACGACCCGGATTTCCCACCCTCGGGAGTCGTGATGGCGCCTACTAATGGGAGATAGGCAAGCCAAATTTAATTACTTTTTCATTAATAACATAATTCCTTTTTAACAGTTATCGGCAATAATACAAAAGCAACGAAATCAAATAATAAGCGAAAGTCTCAATATTATAGAAAACTGAATAAAAATGCGGAAAATCTCAACAAAAGCCTCTACCCAAGACTGGTGTCACAGTTTCACAAACGGTCTAAGAATACTACACATAAAGGGTCTGAAAGAAATAAACTCGACACTGTCTCCAGAATTACATGAAAGAAACAGGAATATAGATGAAAGGAGACGCCAGGGCCTGCGAACGCCTGCAAGGCTACCTCGGGTCTCGCTGGACTGAAAGCCTGCTCTCACTCTATTGATGCTGCTGTCCGAAGCCTGGATCTGTGCAAAACAGCACAGAGTGTAGTATCAGCACAACCGACCCCATGTGCTGGTAAGTGCCTAGCCTAACCCCGGCGAAGTAGTGACGAGGCTAGGACCAGACCACCAAATAAACCTGTGCAGATATATATACAAGTACAACGGAGACGTAGCAAGAAAATAACAATTTAAGATGGGGAAGGGAGCATGGTTCAGGGGCAACGGTTAGAAATAGAATTTCAGGAATAATAAAGCGTACATCTACAATTTAACTTCTAGCAGTAAATGAAGAGATAAGGCAACTTACATATTCAACTCATCTCGTTGCAGGCGTGCAACCCGATCCCATTTCTCAATATCTCGTGGTAGGCATACCACCCGCTCCCATTTCAATATCACTCGTGGTAGGCGTACCACCCGCTCCCATTTCAATATCACTTGTGGTAGGCGTACCACCCGCTCCCATTTCAATATCACTCGTGGTAGGCGTACCACCCGCTCCCATTTCAATATCACTTGTGGTAGGCGTACCACCTGCTCCCATTTCATTAAATCAATAGTTCCTCCAAAAGAAAATTTACTCTAACAAATACAACAATTAATACGATTTCATAAGACAACAAGTACACAAAATTTATGATTCACTAAGGAAAACAAATAATGACAAATAGCAATTAATTATGGATTATAAGGGGGGGGGGGGCAATTAGGCAGTTTAGTAAGTAATATGTTGAATGTCGCGTAGCAATTAAGTCACATAAACATGTAGCAATTAAGGCATAAATTCAAGACATAACGTTGCGCAAGGACACCTTGGTTCAATAATAACAAGTAACACGATAAAGGGAAATGTCAACATAAAGGATCACAGAAATAGTGGAATAAGACATTTAATGCACTTGAACTGATAACAACAAGAAATCATAGCAAACTACAATAAGTGCACGGCATCACCCTTCGTGCTTTAACACTCTTCCTCACCCAATCAACAATCACAAACAAGGGCAAGGGAATAAATAAACAATAATGGAAATCCCGGCAAGGGAACACAAACAAACAATTAGAACCCGGCAAGGGCACAACATCAATAATCTCAATGTCCAGACAAGGGAAAAGATCAATAACTCTTTCTCTTTCTTTCACTTTCATCTCATAATTCACATCATCACTCGAGCCAATGCTCCAAAGATTTACTTATCTCACATACCTTCACAATTTGTATTTCAACTCGAGCCAACGCTCCACGAAGTTTAAAGATCACAATTCCTTTCACAAGCTCTTTACAACATATAGAAGTCATTAATAAAGCATGGGAGGTGTAACAAAATCCAAACTATTCGCAAAATAAGGACTCACGGTCATGCTAAACACCAATGTATAGATACTCGTCACCATGCCTATATATCGTACTCGACAATCAACAAGTAGCAAATAAGACTCAACTCCTATTCCCTCAAGCTAGGGTTAGACCAAACACTTACCTCGATGCTTTGAATTCAACTCAAGTCTCAATTATGGCTTTACCCCTCGATTCCGCCACCAATTCGCTCGTATCTAATGACAAATTGTTTAATTACATTAATAAACACTAAATGAATCAATTTGAATGCATAAAGATGAATTTTCCAAAGTTTTTCCCAAAAATTTTAAAATCGCCCCCGGGCCCACGTGGTCAAAACCCGAGGTTCGAACCAAAACCCGGTTACCCATTCTCCCACGAACTCAAATATGTAATTTGTTTTGAGATCAGACCTCAAATTGAGGTCCAAATCCCCAATTTTTAGAAAAACCTAGGTTCTACCCAAAACCCCCAATTTCACCCATGAAAATCATTGATTTTAAGTGGAAAACATGTTAAATGATGTTAATGATCGAAAGAAATGAGTAGAAATTAACTTACAATTGATTTGGAGAAGAAAGATTTCTTGGAAAATCGCCTATGGGTGTTTGAGTTTGAGAAAATGTGAAAAATGAAGTTCAAAATCGGTTAAGTATAAAATATGCTGGGCTGCGGATATGGGAAATGTGAAATTGGGTTCGCAATTGCGAACCCTGCAGGTATGGGAAATGCGAGATTTTTGTTCACATTTGCGAACTCAGGCCATTTGGGAGGGTTTCGCATTTGCGAGAAATGTCTCGCATTTGCGAGGACTGGACCTTCGCATTTGCGAAGGTAGTGGTCGCATTTGCGATCAAGCTGCCCAGTGCCATCTTCGCATTTGCGATGAGCAGCTCGCATTTGCGAGTTCGCATTTGCGATGCTGGCTTCGCAAATGCGAAGCCTGCAGATCAGTGATACCAGATTTTCCAAAAATGCAAAAAATGCAATCCGACACCTATCCAAAACTCACCCGAGCCCTCGGGGTTCCAAACCAAATATGCACGCAACCTCAAAAACATCCTACGGACTTATCCGTGCGATCAAATTGCCAAAATAACATCTTAAACAATGAATCAAACCTCAATCACTAGTTTTTCTTCAAACTTCATAAACTTTCAAATTTAGAGTTTTAAGTCCGAAACACGTCAAATGACGTCCGATTTCAACCAAACTTTACAGAAAGCGCTTATACCATATATAAGACTTGTACCGGGCGCCGGAACCAAAATACGGGCCCGATACCACAGTCTTTTAATCAAATTTCATTTCCAATTTCCTTAATTATTTCCAGAAAACAATTTCACACAAAAATTTATTTCTCGGGCTTGGGACCTCGGAATTCTATTCCGGGCATACGCCCAAGTCCTATATTTCCCTACGGACCCTCCGAGACCATCAAATCACGAGTCCGGTTCCATTTACCCAAAATGTTGATCGAAGTCAAATTTATTCAATTTAATATCAAAATTTAGCATTTTTCTCACAGAATTCATATTTAAGCCTTCCGGCTACGCGCCCGGACTGCGCACACAAATCAAGGCAACCCCAAATGAGGTTTTCAAGATCTCGGAAGCACAGAATGAGTAAGAAAACCAGTGATGACACTTTGGGTCGTCACAAAAAGGTAAGTATTCTTCATCTCAAAGACAAGATTAAATTCCTGTCTAAAGAAAGGTTGTCTGAGCTACTGCTAGACTTCATTGATGAGTCTGAGATAATTAACAGTGAGAAGGAAGAACTGTCTAGGGAATGTGTGATCCTAAAAGACAAGTGCAAAAATCTAGAGTCTAGGGCTAATGAGAGTGAAAGTAAAAATGCTGAGTTGAAGAACCAGGTTCTTGAACTTGACACCAGTGTCCTAGAACTTAGGTCTGAGAACTTAAAACTGAAATTAGGAACAGGAAAGAAGAAAGCTGATCACACACATCTCACCCTAGAAGAAAACTTAGGAAAAATGAAGGATGAGCTGTACAGGAAGGATGAGCAGATAAGAGTATTAAAAGAAGATCTAGGGAAAGTAAAACATGAACTAGACAGAACTTGCAAATGGAACAAGGCTTCTGACGCACTGTCCTGGCTACAAGAACATCACAGTAGCAACAAAAGAGGACTTGGCTATGGGACTCAAGCACCTAAGTGGGATCCTAAAAGCAAGTACCTCACTCTTCCTGAGAACAAAATCTGCACACACTGTGGCAAGACTGGCCATTACAAAAATGAATGTAATGCAAAAGAAAAGGCCGGTCAAAAGAACAAAGCTTTTGTTCAAGAAAAAAATAGGCTGCCTGGATGGGCTAGAAGGAATCTGATTTATCCGTTTGCTTATAGAAAGGGACCCAAACTAGTTTGGGTTCCTAAGACTAACCCCTGATTTCTTTTTGCAGGTCCAAGTGAAGGGAAGTAGCCAAATATGGTACATGGATAGTGGCTGCTCAAAACATATGACTGGAAGCAAGAACCAGTTCCGTTCACTTGAGGACCTAAAGGGAGGTAATGTCTCCTTTGGAAATGGGAAGAAAGGTGAGATTATTGGGGTTGGAAAGGTAGGTAAGACAGATTCTCACTCCATTGAGAATGTCTACTTGATAGATGGCTTGAAATACAGCCTGATCAGTGTGTCACAACTGTGTGATAGAGGAAACCTTGTAGCATCCACCTCTACTAAATGCTTTGTGATCAACCTTACCACTGACAAGATTGTTTTGCAGGGAAAAAGAGTTAACAATATTTACATTGTAGATTTGTCTACTCTCTCAGAAAATGAACTAACCTGCCTAAGTGTGCTAGATAATGATCCCCTCCTGTGGCACAAAAGACTTGGTCATGCCTGTTTGAATCAGCTAAATAAATTAGTCTCTAAGGACTTGGTGATAGGGTTACCTAACATCAATTTCAAGGAAGACAAAGTTTGTGAGGCCTGTGCAAGAGGGAAACAGGTAAGATCATCCTTCAAAAGCAAGAAAATGGTAAGCACAACCAAGTCATTAGAATTGGTCCATATGGATCTCTGTGGTCCAATGAGAACCATGAGCAGAGGTGGAAAGAAATATGTAATGGTACTTGTTGATGATTATTCTAGATTTACCTGGGTACTATTTCTAACATCTAAAGATGAAGCATTTGACATGTTTATTGCCTTTGTTAGAAAAACTCAGAAACAATTAGTAAATCAACTTGCATCCATTTGGTCTGATCATGGAACTGAATTTGAAAATGCTAAGTTTGCTGAATGTTGTGATGAAAATGGTATAGATCATAACTTCTCTGCCCCTAGGACTCCCCAACAAAATAGAGTAGTTGAAAGAAAGAACAGGACTCTTGAAGACATGGCCAGGACTATGCTTCTTTCTAGTAAGCTGCCCCATATCTTCTGGGCAGAGGCTGTAAACACTGCATATTACATTATAAATAGATGCATGACTAGACCTCTTGTAGAGAAGACTCCGTATGAGTTACTTAAAGGGAGAAAACCAAATATATCCCATCTTAGGGCATTTGGACGTAAGTGCTTTGTGCACAATAATGAAAAAGGCTCCCTAGGTAAGTTTGATCCCAGAAGTGATGAGGGAGTATTCTTGGGATATTCTTCACATAGCAAAGCATATAAAGTGTTCAATAAAAGAACTTTGTGTGTAGAAGAAAGTGTGCATGTAGTATTTGATGAAACTAACATTCTTTCTGAGAGACAGGAACATGAAGATGAAGCCATTGGATTGGTAAAGGATTTGACTGAAGCCTCAGCACAAGTCAAGTGGCACCAAAAGAAGGAACAGGTGATGGAACAGGTTCTTCTATTTAGGGCAACCTGACAGGGGGAACTAATTAAAGAGGAATTGAAATAAATCCTCTAAACGAACCTGTTCATGACCCTGTTCCTCAACAACAGAACATGGGAGAAACATCTAGTATGAACCAGTTGGTTGTGAAACCTCACAAGTATCAAAGTTCTCATCCTATTGAGAACATTATCATTAATCCAACATCTGGAGTCAAAACTAGATCACAATTAAAGAATCTGTGTGCTTTTTATGCATTTTTATCTCTTATTGAACCTAAAAATGTTGTTGAGGCTTTGCAGGATGCAGATTGGGTCAATGCAATGCAAGATGAACTCAATCAGTTTGAGAGAAGTCAAGTTTGGCATCTAGTTCCAAGACCCAAGGATAGATCAGTTATTGGTACAAAATGGGTCTTTAGAAACAAACTTGATGAACATGGAACAGTTATAAGAAACAAGGCAAGACTGGTGGTCCAAGGTTACAGCCAAGAGGAGGGCATAGATTATGATGAGACTTTTGCTCTAGTTGCAAGACTAGAGGCAATCAGACTCCTCATAGCCTTTGCAGCACACATGGAATTCACTCTTCATCAGATGGATGTCAAAAGTGCCTTCCTGAATGGCTACCTGAAAGAAGAAGTGTTTGTGAAACAACCTCCAGGGTTTGAGAGCAAGGAATGTCCTGAGCATGTGTACAAGTTAGACAAGGCTCTCTATGGACTTAAGCAGGCCCCAAGAGCATGGTATGAACGAATGTCCAAATTTCTACTTGAACATGGTTACAAAAGAGGTAAAATTGATAGTAACTTATTCTTAAGGGAAAAAGGTAATGATCTCCTTGTGGTACAAATATATGTTGATGACATAATCTTTGTGGCCACCACTGATAAGCTAAGTAAGGACTTTGCAAAACTAATGGGGAGTGAGTTTGAAATGAGCATGATGGTGAGCTTAACTTCTTCTTAGGCTTGCGGATCAAACAAAGTCCTAATGGAACCATGATCCATCAGCAGAAGTATGCAAAAGAGCTAATCAAAAAGTTTAAAATGGAAGAATCAAAAGAAATAGACACACCCATTGCAACTGCCACTAAATTAGACATTGATGAACCTGGTTCATCATTTGATCAAAAGTTGTATAAGGGTATGATTGGTTAACTCTTGTATCTTACTGCTAGTAGACCTGACATTGTTTTCAGTGTAGGGCTTTGTGCTCGTTTTCCAGGCCAATCCAAAAGAGTCTCACTTGACTACTGTCAAGAGGATACTAAGATATTTGAAATGCATCACTGATCTGTGCCTTTGGTACCCCCCAAAGGTAGTAATTTCAATTTAGTAGGATATGCTGATGCTGATTATGCAGGTTTCCTAGTGGATAGGAAGAGCACCTCAGGTATGGCACACTTCCTTGGTTCATGTCTTGTGTCATGGGCTACTAAGAAGCAAAATTCAGTGGCCTTATCTACTGCTGAAGCTGAGTATGTTGCTGCTGCTTCTTGTTGTGCTCAATTGCTATGGATCAAACAGCAGTTGGTAGATTTTGGCATTGAAGTTGGTTGCATTCCTATATTCTGTGATAACACTAGTGCTATAAGTATGACAAAGAACCCTGTTCATCATAAGAGGACTAAGCACATAGATGTTAGGCACCACTTCTTAAGAGATAACTATGAGAAAGGATTGATCTCCATAGAATTCTGTGCTACTGATAAACAAATTGCTGACATTTTCACTAAAGCACTGAGTAGAGAAAACTTTGACAGGAACAGGTTGGAATTAGGGATGATTAAGATCACCTAATAGGTCCATTTCAGAATGCACAATGAAAAAAAAATTGATGGAAAAAAAATTATTATTTTTTGGCTAGGAATTCTGAACTTGTGTAAATGTCTAGATTAATTCTTACTCAGCTTCATACTTTAATTAGTATACTCCTGTGACATGTGTTTATATGACTCACTGATCTTTTACAAAATTTTCTCTATTATGGCATTTGAGGCATGTTCAAGAGAGTTCTAAATGAAGAACCCGGTTCATCCGTATGGGCTCATATGAAAGCTCAGGTATGTTTTCTATACTCTGCACAATCAGAAAGATTAAAGTTTCAATCATGAGTAGAAGTCCTATACTTGTCAAATTCCTAGAAAAATTCTATCCGTTGGCATTGAACCAGTTCCGTCCATCTAGAACTCTAAACCGTAATTTTTGCCTAAT